>NW_026562555.1:0-291098 GCF_027474105.1 Poeciliopsis prolifica
CCCTAACCCTAACCCTAACCTAACCCTAACCCTAACCCTACCCTTACCCTAACCCTAACCCTAACCCTAACCCTAACCCTAACCCTAACCCTAACCCTTACCCTAACCCTACCCTAACCCTAACCCTTACCCTAACCCTAACCCTAACCCCTAACCCTAACCCTAACCCTAACCCTTACCCTAACCCTAACCCTAACCCTACCCTAACCCTAACCCTAACCCTAACCCTAACCTAACCCTAACCCTAACCCTAACCCTAACCCTAACCCTAACCCTAACCCTAAACCCTAACCCTCCGACCTTCCTAGCCGGAGATGAAAAATGAATGGGGGTCTATGGCAGCTATAGGAAGGGGAGGGCTAGGGCCACCAAACTCACAGGAACCTGGGGGGGGCCCATGGGGAGTCTACCACCGAGTTTGGTCCCCTGAGCACTTATGGTTTTTGAGTTATTGAGCGTGAGCACTTTTTTGAAATGAATGGGTGTCTATGGCAGCTATGTCTTAGGAACCAGCCACTTCCACCAAATTCACAGGGTTACCTGGGGGACCTCCTGGGGATCCTCTGTGCCAAGTTTGGTCCACCTGGGACTTTTACTTTTTGAGTTATTGAGCGTGAGCACTTGAGATTTTTGGCTATCATCCTATATCCTAACCCTAACCCTAACCCTAAAACCCTAACCCTAACCCTAACCCTAACCCTAACCCTAACCCTAACCCTAACCCTAACCCTAACCCTAACCCTAACCCTAACCCTAACCCTAACCCTAACCCTACCCTAACCCTAACCCTAACCCTAACCCTAACCCTAACCCTAACCCTAACCCTAACCCTAACCCTAACCCTAACCCTAACCCTAACCCTAACCCTAACCCTAACCCTAACCCTAACCCTAACCCTAACCCTAACCCTAACCCTAACCCTAACCCTAACCCTAACCCTAACCCTAACCCTAACCCTAACCCTAACCCTAACCCTAACCCCTAACCCTAACCTAACCCTAACCCTAACCCTAACCCTAACCCTAACCCCTAACCCTAACCCTAACCCTAACCCTAACCCTCCGACCTTCCTAGCCGGAGATGAAAAATGAATGGGGGTCTATGGCAGCTATAGGAAGGGGAGGGGCTAGGGCCACCAAACTCACAGGGAACCTGGGGGGGCCATGTGGGAGTCTACACACCCGAGTTTGGTCCCCTGAGCACTTATGGTTTTTGAGTTATTGAGCGTGAGCACTTTTTTGAAATGAATGGGTGTCTATGGCAGCTATGTCTTAGGAACCAGCCACTTCCACCAAATTCACAGGGTACCTGGGGACCTCCTGGGATCCTCTGTGCCAAGTTTGGTCCACCTGGGACTTTTACTTTTTGAGTTATTGAGCGTGAGCACTTGAGATTTTGGCTATCATCCTATATCCTAACCCTAACCCTAACCAGCCACCTCAGCCCAAACTCACAGGGTCCGTGGGGACCTCTGGGGATCCTCTGTGCCAAGTTTGGTCACCTGGGACCTTTACTTTTTGAGTTATTTTGAAGAACCACTTCGATTTTTGGTTTTCATCCCATATCCTAACCCTAACCCTAACCCTAACCCTAACCCTAACCCTTACCCTACCCTAGCGAGCCCTGAAACGCACTCTAGTGAGGTTCCCCAACAACCCCAACATAACACTTAGAGCAATTTCACCCATTTTTCAACTTGCTCCCACCCAAGTACATGACCTCTCCCCGCACTCAGGGCTTCGCCCTGAGCACGGGGAACGTGGTCCCGGGTCGCTACGACCTTCCTGGCCCGAGATATCACACTTTGAAAATCCACGCTCGGCCTACCAACCATGGTCTCGGGGTCAAATTTTGACCGATTTTCACACATCACCCCATCCACGCATATGACACATGCCCGCACTCAGGGCTTCGCCCTGAGCACGGGAAGCCCTCTCACGCCTCTCTACCACTCTCCCAACAACAACACCATATCTCCAAAACACTCCACCCAGGACCACCTCCAGACGCCTCAGCGAGCCCCGAAACGCACTCTAGTGAGGTTCCCCCAACAACCCCCAACATAAACACTTAGAGCAATTTCACCCATTTTTCAACTTGCTCCCACCCAAGTACATGACCTCTCCCCGCACTCAGGGCTTCGCCCTGAGCACGGGGAACCCGCTCCCGACTCGATCCGACCTTCCTAGCCGGAGAGAAAAATGAATGGGGGTCTATGGCAGCTATAGGAAGGGGAGGGGCTAGGGCCACCAAACTCACAGGGAACCTGGGGGGGCCCATGGGGAGTCTACACACCGAGTTTGGTGACTTGACACCTTATACTTTTTGAGTTAGAGCTTGATCACTTTTTTTTTTCAATGGGTGTCTATGGCAGCTATGTCTTAGGAACCAGCCACCTCCACCAAATTCACAGGGTACGTAGGGGACCTCCTGGGGATCCTCTGTGCCAAGTTTGGTCCACCTGACACCTTTACTTTTTGAGTTATTGAGCTTGATCACTTCGATTTTTTGGTTTTCATCCCTATATCCTAAAGACCAAACCCTAAGACCAAACCCTAAAGACCAAACCCTAAAGACCAAACCCTAAAGACCAAACCCTAAAGACCAAACCCTAAAGACCAAACCCTAAAGACCAAACCCTAAAGACCAAACCCTAAAGACCAAACCCTAAAGACCAAACCCTAAAGACCAAACCCTAAAGACCAAACCCTAAAGACCAAACCCTAAAGACCAAACCCTAAAGACCAAACCCTAAAGACCAAACCCTAAAGACCAAACCCTAAAGACCAAACCCTAAAGACCAAACCCTAAAGACCAAACCCTAAAGACCAAACCCTAAAGACCAAACCCTAAAGACCAAACCCTAAAGACCAAACCCTAAAGACCAAACCCTAAAGACCAAACCCTAAAGACCAAACCCTAAAGACCAAACCCTAAAGACCAAACCCTAAAGACCAAACCCTAAAGACCAAACCCTAAAGACCAAACCCTAAAGACCAAACCCTAAAGACCAACCCTAAAGACCAAACCCTAAAGACCAAACCCTAAAGACCAAACCCTAAAGACCAAACCCTAAAGACCAAACCCTAAAGACCAAACCCTAAAGACCAAACCCTAAAGACCAAACCCTAAAGACCAAAACCCTAAAGACCAAACCCTAAAGGACCAAACCCTAAAGACCAAACCCTAAAGACCAAACCCTAAAGACCAAACCTAAAGACCAAACCCTAAAGACCAAACCCTAAAGACCAAACCCTAAAGACCAAACCCTAAAGACCAAACCCTAAAGACCAAACCCTAAAGACCAAACCCTAAAGACCAAACCCTAAAGACCAAACCCTAAAGACCAAACCCTAAAGACCAAACCCTAAAGACCAAACCCTAAAGACCAAACCCTAAAGACCAAACCCTAAAGACCAAACCCTAAAGACCAAACCCTAAAGACCAAACCCTAAAGACCAAACCCTAAAGACCAAACCCTAAAGACCAAACCCTAAAGACCAAACCCTAAAGACCAAACCCTAAAGACCAAACCCTAAAGACCAAACCCTAAAGACCAAACCCTAAAGACCAAACCCTAAAGACCAAACCCTAAAGACCAAACCCTAAAGACCAAACCCTAAAGACCAAACCCTAAAGACCAAACCCTAAAGACCAAACCCTAAAGACCAAACCCTAAAGACCAAACCCTAAAGACCAAACCCTAAAGACCAAACCCTAAAGACCAAACCCTAAAGACCAAACCCTAAAGACCAAACCCTAAAGACCAAACCCTAAAGACCAAACCCTAAAGACCAAACCCTAAAGACCAAACCCTAAAGACCAAACCCTAAAGACCAAACCCTAAAGACCAAACCCTAAAGACCAAACCCTAAAGACCAAACCCTAAAGACCAAACCCTAAAACCAACCCTAAAGACCAAACCCTAAAGACCAAACCCTAAAGACCAAACCCTAAAGACCAAACCCTAAAGACCAAACCCTAAAGACCAAACCCTAAAGACCAAACCCTAAAGACCAAACCCTAAAGACCAAACCCTAAAGACCAAACCCTAAAGACCAACCCTAAAGACCAAACCTAAAGACCAAACCCTAAAGACCAAACCCTAAAGACAAAACCCTAAAGACCAAACCCTAAAGACCAAACCCTAAAGACCAAACCCTAAAGACCAAACCCTAAAGACCAAACCCTAAAGACCAAACCCTAAAGACCAAACCCTAAAGACCAAACCCTAAAGACCAAACCCTAAAGACCAAACCCTAAAGACCAAACCCTAAAGACCAAACCCTAAAGACCAAACCCTAAAGACCAAACCCTAAAGACCAAACCCTAAAGACCAAACCCTAAAGACCAAAACCCTAAAGACCAAACCCTAAAGACCAAACCCTAAAGACCAAACCCTAAAGACCAAACCCTAAAGACCAAACCCTAAAGACCAAACCCTAAAGACCAAACCCTAAAGACCAAACCCTAAAGACCAAACCCTAAAGACCAAACCCTAAAGACCAAACCCTAAAGACCAAACCCTAAAGACCAAACCCTAAAGACCAAACCCTAAAGACCAAACCCTAAAGACCAAACCCTAAAGACCAAACCCCTAAAGACCAAACCCTAAAGACCAAACCCTAAAGACCAAACCCTAAAGACCAAACCCTAAAGACCAAACCCTAAAGACCAAACCCTAAGACCAAACCCTAAAGACCAAACCCTAAAGACCAAACCCCTAAAGACCAAACCCTAAAGACCAAACCCTAAAGACCAAACCCTAAAGACCAAACCCTAAAGACCAAACCCTAAAGACCAAACCCTAAAGACCAAACCCTAAAGACCAAACCCTAAAGACCAAACCCTAAAGACCAAACCCTAAAGACCAAACCCTAAAGACCAAACCTAAAGACCAAACCCTAAAGACAAACCCTAAAGACCAAACCCTAAAGACCAAACCCTAAAGACCAAACCCTAAAGACCAAACCCTAAAGAAACCAAACCCAAACCCTAAAGACCAAACCCTAAAGACCAAACCCTAAAGACCAAACCCTAAAGACCAAACCCTAAAGACCAAACCCTAAAGACCAAACCCTAAAGACCAAACCCTAAAGACCAAACCCTAAAGACCAAACCCTAAAGACCAAACCCTAAAGACCAAACCCTAAAGACCAAACCCTAAAGACCAAACCCTAAAGACCAAACCCTAAAGACCAAACCCTAAAGACCAAACCCTAAAGACCAAACCCTAAAGACCAAACCCTAAAGACCAAACCCTAAAGACCAAACCCTAAAGACCAAACCCTAAAGACCAAACCCTAAAGACCAAACCCTAAAGACCAACCCTAAAGACCAAACCCTAAAGACCAAACCCTAAAGACCAAACCCTAAAGACCAAACCCTAAAGACCAAACCCTAAAGACCAAACCTAAAGACCAAACCCTAAAGACCAAACCCTAAAGACCAAACCCTAAAGACCAAACCCTAAAGACCAAACCCTAAAGACCAAACCCTAAAGACCAAACCCTAAAGACCAAACCCTAAAGACCAAACCCTAAAGACCAAACCCTAAAGACCAAACCCTAAAGACCAAACCCTAAAGACCAAACCCTAAAGACCAAACCCTAAAGACCAAACCCTAAAGACCAAACCCTAAAGACCAAACCCTAAAGACCAAACCCTAAAGACCAAACCCTAAAGACCAAACCCTAAAGACCAAACCCTAAAGACCAAACCCTAAAGACCAAACCCTAAAGACCAAACCCTAAAGACCAAACCCTAAAGACCAAACCCTAAAGACCAAACCTAAAGACCAAACCCTAAAGACCAAACCCTAAAGACCAAACCCTAAAGACCAAACCCTAAAGACCAAACCCTAAAGACCAAACCCTAAAGACCAAACCCTAAAGACCAAACCCTAAAGACCAAACCCTAAAGACCAAACCCTAAAGACCAAACCCTAAAGACCAAACCCTAAAGACCAAACCCTAAAGACCAAACCCTAAAGACCAAACCCTAAAGACCAAACCCTAAAGACCAAACCCTAAAGACCAAAACCCTAAAGACCAAACCCTAAAGACCAAACCCTAAAGACCAAACCCTAAAGACCAAACCCTAAAGACCAAACCCTAAAGACCAAACCCTAAAGACCAAACCCTAAAGACCAACCCTAAAGACCAAACCCTAAAGACCAAACCCTAAAGACCAAACCCTAAAGACCAAACCCTAAAGACCAAACCCTAAAGACCAAACCCTAAAGACCAAACCCTAAAGACCCAAACCCTAAAGACCAAACCCTAAAGACCAAACCCTAAAGACCAAACCCTAAAGACCAAACCCTAAAGACCAAACCCTAAAGACCAAACCCTAAAGACCAAACCCTAAAGACCAAACCCTAAAGACCAAACCCTAAAGACCAAACCCTAAAGACCAAACCCTAAAGACCAAACCCTAAAGACCAAACCCTAAAGACCAAACCCTAAAGACCAAACCCTAAAGACCAAACCCTAAAGACCAAACCCTAAAGACCAAACCCTAAAGACCAAACCCTAAAGACCAAACCCTAAAGACCAAACCCTAAAGACCAAACCCTAAAGACCAAACCCTAAAGACCAAACCCTAAAGACCAAACCCTAAAGACCAAACCCTAAAGACCAAACCCTTAAAGACCAAACCCTAAAGACCAAACCCTAAAGACCAAACCCTAAAGACCAAACCCTAAAGACCAAACCCTAAAGACCAAACCCTAAAGACCAAACCCTAAAAACCAAACCCTAAAGACCAAACCCTAAAGACCAAACCCTAAAGACCAAACCCTAAAGACCAAACCCTAAAGAAAAACCAAAGACCAAACCCTAAAGACCAAACCCTAAAGACCAAACCCTAAAGACCAAACCCTAAAGACCCCCTAAAGACCAAACCCTAAAGACCAAACCCTAAAGACCAAACCCTAAAGACCAAACCCTAAAGACCAAACCTAAAGACCAAACCCTAAAGACCAAACCCTAAAGACCAAACCCTAAAGACCAAACCCTAAAGACCAAACCCTAAAGACCAAACCCTAAAGACCAAACCCTAAAGACCAAACCCTAAAGACCCTAAAAGACCAAACCCTAAAGACCAAACCCTAAAGACCAAACCCTAAAGACCAAACCCTAAAGACCAAACCCTAAAGACCAAACCCTAAAGACCAAACCCCAAACCCTAAAGACCAAACCCTAAAGACCAAACCCTAAAGACCAAACCCTAAAGACCAAACCCTAAAGACCAAACCCTAAAGACCAAACCCTAAAGACCAAACCCTAAAGACCAAACCCTAAAGACCAAACCCTAAAGACCAAACCCTAAAGACCAAACCCTAAAGACCAAACCCTAAAGACCAAACCCTAAAGACCAAACCCTAAAGACCAAACCCTAAAGACCAAACCCTAAAGACCAAACCCTAAAGACCAAACCCTAAAGACCAAACCCTAAAGACCAAACCCTAAAGACCAAACCCTAAAGACCAAACCCTAAAGACCAAACCCTAAAGACCAAACCCTAAAGACCAAACCCTAAAGACCAAACCCTAAAGACCAAACCCTAAAGACCAAACCCTAAAGACCAAACTAAAGACCAAACCCTAAAGACCAAACCCTAAAGACCAAACCCTAAAGACCAAACCCTAAAGACCAAACCCTAAAGACCAAACCCTAAAGACCAAACCCTAAAGACCAAACCCTAAAGACCAAACCCTAAAGACCAAACCCTAAAGACCAAACCCTAAAGACCAAACCCTAAAGACCAAACCCTAAAGACCAAACCCTAAAGACCAAACCCTAAAGACCAAACCCTAAAACCAAACCCTAAAGACCAAACCCTAAAGACCAACCTAAAGACCAAACCCTAAAGACCAAACCCTAAAGACCAAACCCTAAAGACCAAACCCTAAAGACCAAACCCTAAAGACCAAACCCTAAAGACCAAACCCTAAAGACCAAAAAAGAAAACCAAACCCTAAAGACCAAACCCTAAAGACCAAACCCTAAAGACCAAAACCCTAAAGACCAAACCCTAAAGACCAAACCCTAAAGACCAAACCCTAAAGACCAAACCCTAAAGACCAAACCCTAAAGACCAAACCCTAAAGACCAAACCCTAAAGACCAAACCCTAAAGACCAAACCCTAAAGACCAAACCCTAAAGACCAAACCCTAAAGACCTAAAGACCAAACCCTAAAGACCAAACCCTAAAGACAAACCCTAAAGACCAAACCCTAAAGACCAAACCCTAAAGACCAAACCCTAAAGACCAAACCCTAAAGACCAAACCCTAAAGACCAAACCCTAAAGACCAAACCCTAAAGACCAAACCCTAAAGACCAAACCCTAAAGACCAAACCCTAAAGACCAAACCCTAAAGACCAAACCCTAAAGACCAAACCCTAAAGACCAAACCCTAAAGACCAAACCCTAAAGACCAAACCCTAAAGACCAAACCCTAAAGACCAAACCCTAAAGACCAAACCCTAAAGACCAAACCCTAAAGACCAAACCCTAAGACCAAACCCTAAAGACCAAACCCTAAAAACCAAACCTAAAGACCTAAAGACCCCTAAAGACCAAACCCTAAAGACCAAACCCTAAAGACCAAACCCTAAAGAAAAGGTTTTCCCAGGCCCACCTATTCCTTAAAATTTACTAAGTTGAATGCATAAATTGATTTAGAAAAAAAATTTCTAAATCAATTTATACATTCCACATTTAATATACAAGCCATAATTTACATTTCTGTAGAGATTATTATAATAAATCTCTACCCACTTGTGTTTAAAACCTTTAGCTAAGTTTTTAGCCATTTCATTTAGAAGTGCATAGAAATTGAACTTAACTTCCTATGAACAGGGATCCAGATTTGGCATGTACTCCACAATGCAAAAATTCTACATGTAATTCTATTGTCCTGCAAGGTTACATGGTAACCTTGCAACCCTAAGGTTAGAGAAGCACTTGATCCGAAATACTCTCGTGGGAAAAAAAAATTCAGTAAGTCATATTTTTTCAGATTGGTGCATAAGTTACATATTTTTAAAGTTTAACCATTCATTTACAATCTTCCTTAAAATAATTTACCAATTTGTGGAAATAAAGACTAAGATTTACAGTTAACACTGGGAATTCTTTTTGTAATAAATGTTACAATATAAATTGCTGCTGTTGTAAATGGTTACTTTCTGTCACTCACCTTTCAAACTGACCTCTCAATTTAAAACTGAACTTTAAATTTAAATATTGGGACTGTACTATAAAGTCTATAAATACTTTTACTAGGTTTTTCCAGAGCACTACTCTTTAAAGAGATGGAGCTACTGGTGTTAAATAGTGGCCAAAAAATAGAAATTGAAAGTGCCAGTTAGAGATTTAGGATTAGCCAATAGTTGACAAAATGTACCACAAAGATCTTTGTGGCACATGAAGAGCATCATGCTCTTTTTACATGGAAGCAGCAAAAAATGTGTTTGCTGAGCTTAATAACTGACTTTTCAGAGTGAAAAATGTCATAACTATGAGCGTACTACCATAAGTGGAAAATTATGTAAAGTAGGTTTGGAATCAATTAAACAAAATGTCATAATATATTCAGAGATTGAAATTAGCTGTTTAGAACAGCAGCAATGAAATTGGCTTAGAGGAATTTTACCTTTTAGGGGAGGGGTGGGTACTCCTGGTCCTCGAGGGCCGGTCTCCTGCAACTTTTAGATGTATTTCTACTTCAACACACCTGAGTCAAATAATGAGGTCATTGGCAGGACTCTGGAGAACTTGTCTGCATTTAGGAGGTGATTCAGCTGTTGGATTCAGGTGTGTTGGACCAGGGAGACAACCAAGAATTGCAGGAAACCGGCCCTTGAGGACCAGGAGTGCCCACCTCTGATTTAGGGAGATAGATATTTGAATGGGCCACATTGCTGAAACAGTTACAGCTATACTGTGTATCATTTTGTTTTGGAACTCAGAAATAGTCCTAATCTTAATAGACACTAAAGAGTTTTGGATTTCATCAATCAAATGAATTTCCTGATATGTTAATTTTTCTCAACTACATCATGTCTAAAGAATTTTATTTAAGCTGATTGGGAACTAACCCTGCAATAATATTACATGAAATTTTATAGCTCAGGTCATATGAAGTTAAAGCTATTGACCCTAACTTTAAGCTGAAGATTTTCTGAAATTAAAATTCTTTCCTTCTGCATTTCTAAGCTGTAGGACTGAATAGAGAACCAGCTGGAGTGCATGTTGCTGTGTGGAGGCTATTCCTCATAGAAGACTGGACTGCATTTAAGACTCCTGAGTCCTGGAGTCACCTTTCCCACGTGCTGTTCCTATAGGCGGAACCTGGGAAGGCTGATACGTACCGCGCCCTGGTTTTAAAAACACACTGTCCGTTAACACCGCAAGGTGGAACCAGCATGCCCAGGAAGCAGAAGAGTTCTCCGTTGATTCTTACTGGTCTGCGTTGAATCCTGGCAGCCTGCAAGTTTACTGACTCACCTTAGCTTCCCAGTGCAGAGTGAACTGCACACCAGTAGATCTCCAGCAGGTTGTTGCAGTTGTGTTTCCCAGAAGGATGAGCAAAAGCAGCAATAGCAAGGTGTTGCTACCCAATCATCCTCCCAGGGAAGAAGAACCTGGACCTGCTGCAGCAAGCTGCTGCCTTCAAGGTCTTGAAACACCTGCTGGGATTCAAACCATCAGCCCTGCAAAGAAAGTAAAGAGCAATTCTAGTGCCATCATACACCGCAAGACCTCTAGAATGCTCTGTATATGTGGTCCAAGATGAATACTTGACCACATTTACAAAGGAAGGAGACTTACCCAAACTTGCCAGCAGGGGAGTCTATTGTGACCAAGATTGCAGCAGGCAAACAGTTCAGCGATGCACACCCCATTATGAGTCATGGTCCTAATTTTATACATGTTTCCAAGTCATTATAAGCCATCTAGTTTGAGATGAAAGCTCATTCCTATCATAATTTATAGGGTTTGTTAGATAGTGTAGTAACAACAGAGAAAATAGAAGTTAAAATATGAAGCACCACCAAACAATGCATTCTGGGAAATCCAGACAGACATTTTCAAGTAAATTTATGATGTTCAGAACGTCGTTAAAACACATTTTTGGCACATAGCAGAAGCTCAGAGATGAGGTTTGAAGCTCAGCTGTGATTTCTGTCTCAAAAACAGAGTTTGAATAGAAATAAAATAAAATAAAACATGATTAAGAGTAGATGCTTAAAACCAAAGTTCGTCTTCAGAGCAGCGAGTCCTTCATCCAACAAAGGCTCAGAGATGGCATTTTAAAAGTGTGATTTATTAACAAAACAAAGCTCAAAATAAATCAAATTGGGATCAAATCTGGTGAAGTTAAAGTAAAAGGCCACTGTGGTTTGGGCCACATCACAGTTTGATAGGACGTTCCCAGCTATACTGACAGGTAGAAAAATGAATAGGAGTCTTTGGAGTAGGCTCGGACCGCCAAACGTGGTAGGCACCTGCAGAGGGTTGGAGGGAGCAGACAAGCCAAGTTTTGTAAAAACGACTTTTAATATTGGAGTTGTTCATTCTTGAAATAAATGGAGGTCAATGGCAGCTATGTCAAGGGAATGAGCAACATATTCTCCTTACCAAGATTGTCTCTCTACCACTTTTAGTTTAGTTTATTTGCTTATTTGTGAAAGTGGCTTTCGTCCTATGTCCCCAACCCTCCACTAGATGGCAGTATAGGACTGTCATTTTAAATGGGGCTCTCCAACAAGCCAAGTTTCAACTCAGATCAAAATCTAATCAAATGAAACAGACCAACAAATATTTAGAATTAAAAAAACATTTATTTGATAATAAATTACAAATTTTATTATACTAGAACACTGTGCATGACATTCATAAAAAAAGATATCAGTGTCCAATCATGTTGAACAATATGCAAGGGAAGTACAATAAGGATCTATTTTTAAATGCTTTATGATGTAATACCTGTGGAGAAAGAAATTACGCTTGTAAATCAATGATCAAGAAAGAAATACCTGTTAATGAAAACTGCATTATTTTGAGGACATTTTTTAACATTATAATTGCAAAACAAAATAAAATTAGAAAAATTTAGAAAAAAACAGTTTGTGTCATAAAACGGGGCGAAGATGGTGATGATAAAGCGGTGGTTCAGTGGTGATGAAGGCTTAACAATGAAAAGAGGATAAAAATCCTGGCAGCACAGAGGAAAAAAAGCTATGAGCTCATTTCTGGTAGCAAGTGGTGAACAGTAATCGGCCGACAGCGACACGAGAAAACGAGAGAGTTTAGACTGAACAGAGAACTAGAAACACAGGTTGGGTATAAATACACAGGAGGAAATGAAGGGAACTGGAAAGAGTCGGGATCAATCAAGGATAGACAAGAAAACACGAAAACTCAACTGACAGAATCCAAAATAAACACAGAAAAAATCAAATCTTTACAGATTGATATAAAGTTTCAAACTGAAAACAAATTGTTTTAGCTCATTCCTTTTAAATGTATTATTTAAAGGGAAAGGTCTAAAAAGTTGAGGCTGCATAATTACTGAGTTTTTTAATCTATTTTTGTTTTTCCTCATGAAATTAAATAGCATCTTGTGAGAACTTTTTGTTTCCATCCAGAGATAAAGCAGCATAAGACATGAAGTCTTATGCTCTGCATGGTGAATACAATTTGAACCTTAAATCTCTGCTGTCACTAAAGTTCAGATAACATCTGGAATCTGTTTCTCATGATCATTCCTAAGGAACCAATAGATTATTTTATAGGTATGCTACAAGTAGCAGAAATGTAACAATATTTAAGAGCAACTGCTTCACATTTTTTAGATTAGGAAAAGTCCAGATGCAGCAGAGAAAGGGTTAATCTCGTCAATCAGATGTATCTCAGAAGTTTCTTTTAGAAATAATTATCAGGCTGATGATAATTTCTCGTCCCGCTACTGCAATACCTTTTAGTTTGCTGAGATTAATTAATAATCTGTGAGTAACTGAGTGCAGATGAGGCGATATGAGACGTCGCTGCCCGACTCCTTTGAGAACAAAACCAGGTGAAGGACCAGCATTTAGTCTAATTTCCATTAGTGACATTGTTCTGATAGCACTGCTAGAGTAAGAACCAAAACCAGGTGAACATAAATATGAAAATATGTTCAGTGGTGTCAAAAGCCTTACAAAAGTCCAGAAAAAGGATAAAAATGTCATCAGAGCATAAATCTGAATAATCAATTAAATCAAGTACAGTCTGATTGTGAGGATTTAAGTTCTGTTGTCTTGTGTAGTAGGGCCCCCCCCACCAAGGCGAGACATTGAGTCCTCCGTGTCCTCTCCGGGAGAGAGGGGAGAATTGGGTACCGGGGCCGCGCCGCCGCTCCGCGCCGAGTCGGAGGTTCCGAGTTTGGGGCCGTCACTTTGGGTCACCGAGCATTTTTACCCATTTTCATGGAAGTTGAATTTGACCGTTCAGACGAAAAACGCTCTTTATTTTTATTAAATCAACCCAGGCACAGCTCCAGAGCCCTGGGATGAGAGGAACCAGGACTGGAGCCTCTATTAGAACCAGGAACTTTGTTTTAATTCAACCCAGGCATAGATCCAGAGCTCCTGGGTTACAGAGAACCAGGCCTATTAGAACCAGGACCTCCAGCCGAACAGGTTCACCGACACTTAAAAACCCCTCACAGACTAACTAACCAGTCACGCCCAGCAAAGCCACACCCCTGGTAAGGCAATAGGACTTAGGAAATACTCTAAGTCGCTGGACTTAGTTTTTTTTCCCCCACGGGTCTCACTCCGTGCCCCTGGTACCGTAATGGCACTTTAAGAGAGAAAAAAAAGGGGGGGTGCCAAACGCCTGGCCCCTCCCAGGGGTTTGAGCGCCGATGTTGGACTGTGGCTCGGAACTTGGAACTCGGAGCCACGGTCCAACCCTGGAGCTCAAAGGCCGCGGTTGGAGCCGGACACTCGACCGAATGGGAAGAGCCCCCTGTGCATGACTTTCGTTCTGGGTGCTAACCCTGAAATAGAGCTTTTGTCGTGTCTCAGCTTAAGATTTCTTGAAACACTGGATTTTGACTTTTTTCCAGCTTCAAACGACCAGAACTACTACTTCTCAGAATTTCTATGCTGTTTCAAAGATAATAAGGCAGAAAATTGAATGTGTTTGTCTACATCCCACTGAACCTCTGAGTGACACCAGAGTAAAGCTAGACTCTGTCAAAGCTAAATGTTCCCAGAGTGCAGAGTTTTAGATGCACTACAAAAGCTTTGAGAAGTGGCAGGAGACAGCAAAATTGTCTCAGAGGCAAAGTCACTATCTTATGAGATTGTTAGTATGGACTTCCTTGTGTGCCTCATAGTTTTGTATGACTTATTATGTGAAATCAACTTTGCAAGCAGGGTCAATGGACACAGCCATTGACAGAGAGACTAATCGAGTCCCTGAAAGAGTTTTTGCTCAAGTACAGAGAAGAGGGCTTTGAGAAGTCACTTGACATTGCAGGCAAGATAGCCATCGAAATATATGCTTGTCCTGAATTCAAAGAGAAATGACTTAGGAAGCAAATTAAGTTACTAGTTTACAATTCTTGCACTGGTCATCATGAAAAGGAACCCACAAGGCACTTCAGGCGCGTGGTTTTCAATGTTATTGTTGAAACACTCCTGTAAGAGCTGTCTGAGATGTTTTCAAACTTTCAATTTGTGTCAGAAATTTAAATTCATCACTAAAATGGAGCACATGACTCATTACTATTACTCATCACATTGACTTCAATGTTGGAAATGCTCAACTTAGCATCATGTTTCTCCCCATGGTTTGAGATGCTAGAAGCCTTTATTGGGTGATAAGCTTCATTGTCAGCTTGAGGCAATGTGGCAGTGCTGTTGTGCATTGTTTGGACAACGGTGACAGATACCCACACAAGCAGTCCATACACAGTGAGGGGAGACAGAATAATAAGAGCATGACCTATATATGACAGACACATGAACAAAGAGCAGCTTATCATCCCTCTGATTCACTGTAACAGCTGAAACAGTGACAGAGAGCTGATCTTCCAGGCCCAGAAGCTTTGAGATTAGTCTCATACACATACCAAGTCTCTGCCCAGATAACAAAAGATAGAAAATTAACATTTCATTCTGGTCGAAAAGGTTGATTTTTAGTTGAGGTCAATGATTAACTATGGATCAGCCATCAAACAAGCATCCAATTCTAGCTAAGTAACCATTGATTGAATTCTAATTATTGAAATGCCAAAGTCTGATCAACAACTGATCAATGTTGAATCAATGTATGCTGTTGTTGCACCGCTTGATTCTTTTCTGTATATTTTCTTAATTATCCATAAAAATTATTACTGATTGTTTATTATGTGCTGACACAAAAACATACACAAGTCTCCATAAGGAGCGCAGCTGTCCAGCACCCCATTTACATGAGTGGTATGTCCCAACCACACAGCACCTTCACTGTTGGGTTGTTTACAGATTGCAAAAGATGTTAATTCAAAGTTGAACTATGATCGAAAAGGTCGAAATTATGATTAAATGATTAAAGTTCACAATTGATGGTGGATCAAACTTGTGTTCTTACATACACATGATTTCAATTGGTGGCTGATTAACAACGTTTTGCTGAATTCCAACAATCTGAATGGGGTGTGTTGAAGCAGAGGAACATCTAGAAGACGCAAGGCAGAGTACCTTGAGGACCAGGGTTGGAAAAAATTGGTAATCAATTTTGAATTAATGTATGTGCTGCATTCCTCCGTCTCCTCTCCCATTGCACCACCGCCAGCCTGAACTATTGACACAAAGCAGGATGGATCCCTGCTTTCATGTTGTGTCTGATGTTTTAAATTCCGACCCTATCATCCGAATGTCACAGCAGAAATCAAGGCTCATCAGACCAGGCAACGTTTTTAAATCTTCTGTTGTCCCACTTTGGTGAGCCTGTGTGAACTGTAGCCTCAGTTTCCTGTTTTTAGCTGACAGAGTGGCTCCTGGTGTGGTCTCCTGCTGCTGTAGCCCATGTAACACCTCAAGCTTAGATGTGTTGTGTGCTCAGAGATGCTCTTCTGCATATCTCTGTTGTAATGAGTGGTTATTTGGGTTAATGTTCCTGTTCTATCTGTTGGGAACCAGGGGTTCTTAGGTCCTTCTCCGACTGTCCACTAGATTACACCAGAGGCTGCACCTCCCGGCGGGGCGTGTCAGGCTTCAGCACACCTGATATGCATCTCCTATCATCTCTGGGGTTCAAGAGGAGCTGAGTGTTTGCCAGCAATGGTACTAACTTTCTGTTTCTGCATGTGGGCAAGACAATTAGAACCCAACGTGTCACTATCAGCTGAAACCAGTCTGGCCATTCTCTGATCTCTGGCATCAACAAGGCATTTGCATCCACATTCCACGCAAATGGATCTTTTCTTTTTTCAGACAATTTTCTGTAAACCCTACAGATGATTAATCATGAAAATCATAGTAGATCAGCAGTTTCTGAAATACTCCGACCAGCCAAGCTGGCACCGACAACCATGCCACGTTCAAAGTAACGTAAATCACCTTTCTTCCTCGTTCTGATGCTCAGTTTGAAGTGCAGCAGATGGTCTTGACCATGTCTAAATGCATTGAGTTGCTTCCAGGTGATTGACTGATTGAATATTTGTGTTCATGAGCAGTTGGACATGTGTACCTAATAAAATGGCTGGTGAGTTTATATGTTAAACTTTATTCACATCCAATACTAACCATCAAATGAGAATAAAAAGTCATTTAGAGATAAATCTGATGGGTGCTGACACAGTCTGAGTCCTGCCTGCCGCAGTGCAGATCTATAAATTTAAACAACAGCCTGCAGTTTGTTCTGAAGCTCCTTTGCATGCTCTGATTTCAAAACTGGCTCATTTTTTTCTCCCACACACCAGGTTACACTTAACTTTGAACAATGTAACTTTTGGTTCTCAACTGGGATAATCTGATTTATTTAAATAAAGTCACCTCTTTGTCACCAATCACAGTCTGCCACAGTGGCGTATCTCGCCCTAAAACTGTATCTCAGGACCCCTGAATAGGATTGCCACCTGTCCAGTAAAATACACAGTTGTCCTATATTTGGTCGTTAAATGTGCGTCCCACATTGAACCGATACATAACTGTCTGATAGACACGCCTATAATAAACACATCAACACTAAGTTTAACAAGAATGGCTAAAATAAAGGACAGGAAATATTAAGGTCAGCTACACGGTCGTGGCTGGAGCTGAAGGACCTCTGAACTCTACGGACCAACGCTGAACCTCATGCTTCACGAGTTTCAGCGTTTCAGCGATAGCTCACAGTGCAGCAGCTGTGAGCTATCGTCCTGCATCTTTTTATATCGTCCTCTACCTGATTCCATGTCCGTTGAAGAAAATATGCTTTAAAAAATACAAACATGTGTGAAAAAACGGGCATTATAAGCTGAACAATTTCAGTGGGGATGGAAGTGAAACCAAAGAGTAGAATTCACTCAGGTTCAGATAGCAGTTAACTATCAACCAGTTAGATTTATTACAAAGTAATGGACTGAAACACATGCAACCTTGTCTTAACTCAGTCAGAGTTTACCTCAAAAACATCAACAAAACAAACAAACAAAAAAAACAACATTCACTCCAAACATGAGTGAAATACTCTCAGTAGGAAGTCTTATAAATTTGAAAATAGACACAAGTTATCTCTCGGAGAATCCATTCATGGTCCTTGGTAAGAAAAAAATAAAAGATGCTGGCCAGCAATAAAAAACAAATATTGTTGATATAGAGCTCTATATTTGTGTGTGTGATGCAAACGAAAAGATGGATGCTCGAGGTGGTTCTGACTGGGATGGAGACCCAGAATGAGATGGCAGTCAGCGTCCACAGACCTGGGAACTTAGCAGCTTCTCTCTCTTCCTCCGCAGGAACAAGAACAGATTCCTAATGAATCAGCCACAATAACAACGAAGCTCTAGCAGGAAAACATATGAAAACATATATGAGGCATGAAGAAGTCAGGTCATATGCAGAAGCTGGGCAGAAACTGGCATGTCTCAGTTCTGCAGCAGCTCTGAAACTTCTAAGCACGGGAGTTTCCATAGCTACTGCAGTCAGAATGCTGCCGTAAAGTACTGCCGTAAAGTACTGCTGTAAAGTACTGCTGTAAAGTACTGCCGTAAAGTACTGCTGTAAAGTACTGCTGTAAAGTACTGCTGTAAAGTACTGCCGTAACGTAGTGCTGTAAAGTACTGCCGTAAAGTACTGCTGTAAAGTACTGCTGTAAAGTACTGCTGTAAAGTACTGCCGTAAAGTACTGCCGTAAAGTACTGCTGTAAAGTACTGCTGTAAAGTACTGCCGTAAAGTACTGCCGTAACGTAGTGCTGTAAAGTACTGCCGTAACGTACTGCTGTAAAGTACTGCCGTAAAGTACTGCTATACTACTGCTATAAGTACTGCTATCGTTCTTAAAGGGACACAAATTAAAAGCAATAACACACACTACACAAAATATAGCTGTTACAGAAACTGTGAACATTGATTGATATAAATATATATATAGAGGGGGCAGACTTGTATCATCAGCACTTCAATTCAAATGGCATTGCAATTTTAATTAGCAATGCAGTACTTAATTTAGAATTATTTTATATTTATGAATGAAAATTGTGTACAGTATTGGATTTATTTATTTGAAGATTATTTTGTAGTTCAGTGCAACATTGTGTATATAGGCAAAAAAATATAATAAATAATGGGTTAGTCTGATCCTGGTTCTTATTGCTCTCACTTAAATAAAGTAAAACTAAAGAACAGTGCAGAGTGTTAGTCTGTGTCTGTGAACAGAAAGATGTTTGGTACTGAAACTATGATAGATGTGAACTGAAATAGTAAAACTCGACCCATAATGTTCACTTTTCCATAGATGGACAAACATTCTTATTTAAAAAAAAAAAGGCCAAAAGTTGCATAATATTCTGACAGAAATAAGAGTAATGCAGTTTCGAAGTATGAATTTCAAATAAAGTTCTGGCTAATGACGAGTTTTCATGAGTCATTTACCTGAACTTCTACCTTGATAATAAAATGATTTTAGTAAAATCTTCTTCAAATAGTTTAGAGTGGATTTTATTTTATTTTCCAGGGGAGCAGACCACACTAGGACTGTGTCACTCCACATCTGCATGGATCTCATTAATGTTAGCAGATGTTGGCAGGTATGATGTAGTCTTGAGATTCTGTTTCAAACTGAGTACCTACACCTCTGGAAAATATTAAGTTTCTCTAATTTTACTCTTTATAAGTTTATGCTTGAGTAAAATGAACATTGCTCTTTTATTCTCTTAATTTTGTTTGTGAATGTATGCAAATAAGCAGTTAGATTTATAAAACGCACAAACGAATATCTTCTCCTGGGTCTTAGCCCTTCTGGGGGCTACATCACAATACACAAAGACAAACTGAATTATCCAAATTCCGGGATTAAAATTGTTTAATATTTAAAAAATACTTCCAATTTTCCCTTCTTGGGACATAACTTTTACATGCTGCTATATTCATACTGTGTGGATTCCTATTGGTTTGTTAGTAACTGAAAAATGTAAAGTAGTACATGATGTCCTCAGTCCATCAATAAGTGGAAAGGGTACTTCATTACTCCAAATAGTAAAACAAAAACAAGAGCAGCCTGTGTGGCACCCACAGTGTTCAACTGATACTGTCCATATTTGTGAGGAAACATAAAAAGAGAAATGTCACCTGTGGATGGAAATAAAGGTATCTGAGTCAGTTAATGAAATCCCAATGAGCTGCAGCTTCTTCAGCATTGAAGGGTTAGTCCAGATGTTTTATGTGGAATGCAGATAAAACATCTGCATAAAATTGCTTTATAAGAATTTTTTCCACAACAAATTACAATGAACTTAAACAAAAGTGGTGAAATCCTCAAAGAGGGGGAAGTCTAACTACTAACCTGATAAAAAAAAATTGCTGTTATATTTTAAAGACCTTGTTTTCAGATTTTTGTAATCCCTAAAATGAACTGAAACTGGCCATACATTGGCAGAATGAGCTGTCCATAGTTTAGAGTGGATTTTATTTTATTTTCCATATTTTAAAGCTGCAGAATGTAACTTTTAGAAAAACATTTTTATACATATTTGTTGGAACTGTCACTATGTTGTGACAGTATGGTATGAAACAGATAATTTGTGAATTGTCAGGATAACAAATTTTGCATTGCCTCAAAAATTAGTCTGAAAAATAATATATTTTTTGAAGATCATTTTAAACTGATGTAATGGTAATGACATAATAATGCAACCCCATTCTGCCAAAATAAATACACTTTATTTTCAAAAGAACATTTAACACTGGAAATGGTAAACTCAATAAACAAAACAACCGAAAACAAAAAAAGGACTCTCAGTGTCCATTTAACAAAAATTTACTTGAATAACAACTAAACACAACATCAAATAAAAACTACATTGAACCAAAAGAGTACAGAGATTAAAGTCTGTACAATATATTACCCTTCAATAATCATTAGATAGAGAAGATGGCCATATCAGACTCCTCAATCCTCCCTTACGCTAAGAAAAGGAGGAAGTGAAGGGTCAGTGGAGAGCACCAGAGTTTTTTATCCAGTGTCATCAATGCAAAGAGAAAAGGGCAGAAAGAAACCATAAAGCCGATCAATTAAAATGATGTTGATCATTTTAATTTATCATGCAATTATTTGATTTATTGTTTATCATGACTCATCATAGATCTAGTTCTTTCTGGTCTGGATTGGTGCATTTCTTCACATGGCAACAATAGTTACTCAGTGAGGAGGGGGAGGAGATCAGTTTATTCACAAATGATCTGTTGTCATAAGATATTGTTACGATATGGTGAGAGTTTTAATAAATATGTATGTTTTCCATAAAAGTTATGTAACTGCACCTTTAAGAGACTTTCTAACTTCTCTCCTAAAATCGCTCACATTAGTTGGCTAAAGTTTGATTGAGGCTGTCTGTTGTATGAATCCGCACAGTTAGCTAATAGTGAGTAAATACATAAAGATCATTTCCTGGAAGTTGGAAAAAAAACAGAGTTGATGCTGAAACACCACAGATAGCCTTTACCAAAACCCAGAGTAACTTTAACTGTGCTTGGCCTTGATTTGGAATATTTCTAAAGAATGTTAAGTTTATGCTATCTTTGTTTTCAAATTTTGTTTTGGTTATATCTATATCAAAAAATCCTATAGTCCTATAACTACAGATAAAAACATTCTTATCATCTCTTGTTTTATTTATTTATTGTTTTTGGGAACCTCTAAAATACTGTGTTAGCATTACATCCATTAATAAAAAAAACAGGGGCGTATAATTCTGTGTAAAACTAACACAGTTTTATTGGACATGCTACTAACAAAAAGATGGAGGACAAAGGTGGAAAAAACTGACGCAGGTGTATTTTTTTGGTTATCAATCTATGTGCCTAGACAACAGTATCAATCCACAACTTTAGCTAAAAACTTTTTACTTTCTTTGAATGTTAAACAGCAAACTTAGCAGGCCTCTAGTGGGAACATGTTGTTGAATCCCACAAATCTAACTATTTCTAGTTTCAGTTGCTCTAATAGTTACAGATCTGACTAGCTGTTAGCCTTCCATCCCTCTTACAATTTCCTCACTTTTATCCAACTCTTTGCAATATGAAATCTGTCTGCTAGAGGTGAGATAATATAACAGAATCTAAATTCAAAACATCCAAACTGTTACTTTCAAGATGAAACAGGCCAGCCCGTTTCTCTGACAAAGTTTCTGGATCATAGCTCTTTTTTGTTTTGGTTTAATGTTCTGTTCTCAACCCTGCAGCTTTCAGCTTTCTGTGTGCAAAAGCATCACTCAGAAGGGCTTAACAGGTTTCATTGGAAACACAGGATGGAAGAAAACAGAAATCAACCCACCTGGGTGCCACAAATGGCAGAACCCAGGATTTGTCACAGTAAGTCAGGTAGAAACCGAGTCCAGCTCCAGCCACTGTTACCGCTGCTTCTTCTTCTGCTTCAGAGACTTCCTCCTCTTCATGATCATCTCATACAGCTTGTCCATGCCCTCGTGAAGCCCCTCTCCTATGATGGCGCACGCGGGTTGAACGTGGTAGGTGGTGGAGGGCGCGAGCTCGTGCAGGGCCAGCTGCTTCTCGATGTCAGCCACTGGCAGGGACTTCGGCAGGTCCTGCTTGTTGGCGATGACCAGCAGAGGTGTGCCCTGGTTCTCCGTGAACTTCGTGACCTTATGCAGCTCGGTCTTGGCCTCCTCCAGCCGGTCCACGTCCACCGAGTCCACCACGTAGATGATGCCGTCTGTGCAGCGGCTGTAGGACTTCCACAGGGGCCGCAGCTTCTCCTGTCCCCCCACGTCCCAAAAGTGACAGCTGATGCCCTTCGCTGTGCCGTTACTCAGCCTGATCTTCTCCGTGTTGAAACCGATTGTGGGGACTGTGTTGACGAATTCATTAAATTTCAATCTATAAAGAACTGTGGTCTTACCGGCAGAGTCCAAACCCAGCATGACGATGTGAAGCGACTGGAAGGCAGATATGTTGGAGAAGCTGTTCCCCATTTTGATGCACCCTGCACCCCCTCCCACGCAGGAGGATTGGATCCACCCTCCCCCAAAACTGGAAATGAAGGTTCCGCAGCTCAGACTCGTTAATTCCCGGGTTGAGGTCGTAAAATTCCGCAGGTCGACAAACAGTGAGGGGCTTGATGGGCTGCGCTTGGCTCTTGGGAGCAGCAATGGAAAAGGAAGCGGCGTGCCTCCGCAGGACGCAACGCGCCGTTTATAAGTATTCCCCTCACGCACTTGCATCCATTTGATGACGAGGAAAACTCCACAGTTCAAACACTCCTTACAAATGCCACAGCTTTGAAAGACAATCACAAAATATATCTGTGATTCCCGAGATGTCAGCTAATATTTCCCAGAGGTGATCGTTATTAAGCATGAGGAAATCACACAGATCCAGCGGTCCAATAGCAACACAATTCCCTGCTGCTGCCTCGTCCTTCGTCGGCTCCGAGTCAGATATTCAACCCCTCCTCTCCAGTCGCTGCTGCAGCCGTTTCTGATGTGAGGCTGACAGAACATCAGAGACAGTCCTCGATACGCTCCACCCCTGCAGGACAGACACGTGCTGATGAGGCAGCATGCGAGCGCCTCACGAGCCTCCGATTAACCACAGAAGTCCCCAAACGTCTCACGTCTAAGTCATTCCTAGAACCCGACTGAACTGCCCGTGCAGAGGGGGGGGGGTGCTTGATAGCCTGCCCCTTTTATCCTTGATGCCCCCCCCTTTTTTTTAAATCATATCTTTATTGTTTCCCAAGAAAGCCCCTCTACATCACAGTGGGCATTTACATCTCCAAATTAACTTTGAAATAAGATATACAAGTAAACCATTGCCTCACAACAGTAACATCAAAGTGTAACTGCCCTTCCCTGAGAGGGATTTTAAAGTGATTACAAAGAGAGAAAGAGTAAAAAAAATAAAATAAATAAAAAACATACAAAAGTAAAAATGATCTACGCAGTATAGCTATCGTTGGAGAATGGATTGGTAAGAACGTCCATCAGGTCTTTAAAGATAAAATCAGGTCTCTTAGGCTGTACATAGTTCATCCAGATCTGCCACCAGTAATCAAATTGTTCAGTCCTGTGACTGAGAGAGGCTGTTATTTTTTCCATTTTATATATATTAAATGTTATATCCATCCAGTCATTTAAAGTAGGTTTCTCGTGTGATAACCATTTTTTTGTAATATTTTTTTTTACTTGTTAACAATGTAGCCATCAAATATTTGTTTCTTTTTGTGGCTTCCAGTGGCGGAGCCAGAGGGGTGGCCGGGGTGGCACTTGCCACCCCCAACAGACCCCTGGCCACCCCTACTGCCACTCCACTGGAAATGGTCATTTTAAAATATAATACTTATGAGATCGGCAAAGATTTGCCAGGAAAACTAATTTCCGACTGTCCCTGAAGGCAGCTCGATGCCCGACGCTGTTCATTGGTTAACTGACATGTTGGTTCCTGCTTGATCCAAAACATCCGCGGCTTTAGAGTTACACCATTGAGGAGTTCTGCAGGTATTAACATTTTACGCTCAGCAGTAACCGCTGTTACCTTCCTAATGAGAGGCGTATTAATTAATTTTAATTAATCTATTTTTAATTTTATTTTAGCTAGCTACAGAAAACTAAAAACTATAGTTTTAATAATAGTTAAAATAGTGTCTCTACCAAACAGTGATTGAGTCTAAATACCAGGCTCTTATTTTGTGTAGAGCCCAAATGAAGAGAGAAGGGAATATCTCCCAGTTCTTCTTAAAGAGGCAAAAACCAGGACCAGACAGAACCCTGCAGCAGTGACCAGGACCAGACAGAACCCTGCAGCAGTGACCAGGACCAGACAGAACCCTGCAGCAGTGACCAGGACCAGACAGAACCCTGCAGCAGTGACCAGGACCAGACAGAACCCTGCAGCAGTGACCAGGACCAGACAGAACCCTGCAGCAGTGACCAGGACCAGACAGAACCCTGCAGCAGTGACCAGGACCAGACAGAACCTTGCAGCAGTGACCAGGACCAGACAGAACCTTGCAGCAGTGACCAGGACCAGACAGAACCTTGCAGCAATGACCAGGACCAGACAGAACCCTGCAGCAGTGACCAGGACCAGACAGAACCCTGCAGCAGTGACCAGGACCAGACAGAACCCTGCAGCAGTGACCAGGACCAGACAGAACCCTGCAGCAGTGACCAGGACCAGACAGAACCCTGCAGCAGTGACCAGGACCAGACAGAACCCTGCAGCAGTGACCAGGACCAGACAGAACCCTGCAGCAGTGACCAGGACCAGACAGAACCCTGCAGCAGTGACCAGGACCAGACAGAACCCTGCAGCAGTGACCAGGACCAGACAGAACCCTGCAGCAGTGACCAGGACCAGACAGAACCTTGCAGCAGTGACCAGGACCAGACAGAACCCTGCAGCAGGGACCAGGACCAGACAGAACCCTGCAGCAGTGACCAGGACCAGACAGAACCCTGCAGCAGTGACCAGGACCAGACAGAACCCTGCAGCAGTGACCAGGACCAGACAGAACCCTGCAGCAGTGACCAGGACCAGACAGAACCCTGCAGCAGTGACCAGGACCAAACAGAACCCTGCAGCAGTGACCAGGACCAGACAGAACCCTGCAGCAGTGACCAGGACCATACAGAACCCTGCAGCAGTGACCAACCTGGAGAATCCAGCCAGGAGACTCCAGGCCCAAGTGTATCACCAGCGGGTTAGAGGCTGTGACAGAGAGTTATTAAGTATTAAAATCCAATAAGCCTAATTCTAAAGGTTAGCATGATGCTTTTTGCATTTTTTATTGTGTCTGTTTATGCATTTCCAATGAAGTTCCAGAGAGAAATGAGGGTGATACAGATTCAGAGTCAGACTCTGGGGAGGAAGACAGTGAAGCAGAAGGAAATGGCACTGAACTGCCCCCACCCAGCACAACCTATTGCACACCAGAAGCACCAGTTTATTTATTTATTTATTGTTGAGAATTAGTTTTTGGTCATATTCTGGGCTCTGAGTTTACATTTACATGTTCACTGGTCC
The DNA here is from genome assembly GCF_027474105.1 of Poeciliopsis prolifica. Classification (NCBI taxonomy): domain Eukaryota; kingdom Metazoa; phylum Chordata; class Actinopteri; order Cyprinodontiformes; family Poeciliidae; genus Poeciliopsis; species Poeciliopsis prolifica. The sequence continues at coordinate 25,732 of NW_026562555.1, forward strand.
ATAGAGCCGTTTAACGTCTTGTTTGGTCATGGCAAATCTTTGTTAAATAAACCATTTTAATTTGAGTGTGTGAGAGAAAATATTTGTTTCCTTTTGTTCATCATTTGTATATGGACCCTCTGATGAAGCCTTGCTCACCCTTTGGCCACCCCTTGAAAAAAAAGTCTAGCTCCGCCACTGTTCTTGTTGGGGGGTACTTGGATCAGTCTTGGTTTGTGGCAGCTTGGCTAAAATATTTGAAATTTTGAGCCAAACGTATGTCAACAGTGTCACCTCTGACTTTGTTGTGCTGCCACACCTCCACTCTTGGCACTTTAAAGCAAGTCAGACCAACTTATCTGTCTCTTGACGACATAAGATCATCTCAATTACATCAAGGGCATCGAAGATGGAGACTTCCAAGGAAAAAAAAGTCACTTCCTTTTCTAAGGGAGCTCAGTAGAGGATTGTTGAGCTTCCAAAAAATGATTCATTTACAAAGGCAACTCAACCTTTGTATGTGAAAGTTATGGCATGTCGTTTGCCTCGGCTACTACACAAAGTTCTCAAGTTGGCCTAAACATGCTCACAAACTCATGATTTTGATAACGTTTAATACCTCCTTGTCTTAACTGCATGTTGACCAAATATAAAGCCAATAGATTTATATTATGTTTAAAGTTTGAGGTGTGTACACGTGAACATATATCATAATTAAATTGACCCAAAATGGCTGCCTCCCTGTACATTTTACAGCATACAACTAGGAGACTTTATTTTTTCTTGATTCCCATGGATCTACATTCGTACCAAGTTTCCGATCTTGATGACACACAGTTTGTCTTCTGTCAGAATAGGAACGTAGTGTAGAGGATCTTGGCCATGCCCACTGGCAATTGCATTAACTCATTTAATTACATGCAACATGAGGACAAGTTTTTGAATATGTTTCAGCCTCTAAATTTACAATTTTCAGTGGAAAATGATAATAATAATATAAACAAAACAAGTTATTTGCAGCTTTGGCCTAAAAATACGTCAGGCCTTCAGTATTCTGGGGCTGTCACCATTTTTTAAAATGATTTTTTATGTCCTCTATTTAACCAGGTAAACCTCGTTGAGATCTGGATCTCATTTTCAACAGGGACCTGACTTTCATCTGGACCTCCAGCCTTGTTCTTGCTCTCCAACTGCCTCTTCACATGACTTTGAGGTACAGAAAAGTGGGAGGAGGAATCAAAGGGGACAACACCATGTCCTGATTTGGTTGAAGTCAAACTTGTGGAAACAGCCGTCCATGACTGAGGTGGAAGGCAGGACATCTGTAGTTTGACAGGAAATCTGTGGATCACAGAAAGGTGGGATGTCTGTATGGTAGAGGGCAGGACATGATGATGATGATGATGATGATGAGTTTGTTCCTGAACTCAATGTGTTGAAGAATGTCTTCAGCTCATTTGCTCCATCTATGTCCTCCTTTTTGCGGTAATCTTGTTCATCTCTGACCACACATTTCTGCAATTTAATCTCCAACTTTGTTTGTTTGCAAAGTAAAGTACATCATATATTTTGTATAACTGTAGCAACAAGTGGTAATGACAGATAGACCAATCCCAATATGCATAAAATATAGTATAATTCATTTTCCCTTTAGTATGCTTCCGAAAAATGTTGTATTTTTGAAATTTTTATTGTATTACATTTGTAATTGAACCAAATACAAACTTCAAGAACAAAATATAAGAAATAAAGAACCAGTTGGTAACAAAGGCAACATTACCCAAAAGGTAAAATACATGAAAGCATTCTGATTATGGCTAAGAAATGTTTTTTTTATCTAACATTAATTTTTTTACTTTCCAACACATGGCAACATTTTTTGGCAGCAGGTTTTTATATCACCTTCCAAGTTTTTGAAAGTCTAATGTTCACCAAAAACAATGTCTGCTTGTAAAGGAGAGGAGAAAATGCAAACAGCTAGTTTACAAAATAATTGATATAGTGGATAGCAGGATGTAGCATTGAATGTTTGCATCTATTTGTCAGGGAAGCAGATGCAAAGATTTAAAGAAAGTAACTCAATGGATAAAGATTGTTGCGAGAGAATGTACAAGAATGTTTTACAATAATTAATGACAATACTAAACACACTGTGCAGAACAGTGATCAAACTGCATCTTTGGATAAACTCTTCTTCAGCATCACTGCTGTAGGCTGAGATTTGTCATGTTCTTGTTCTTTTAAAACTGGTACACAGTGAAATTTGGTTTTAGTCACATCAAAGTCTCATTAAAGCTAAAAATGTATCTGTCCTTGTTTAAAATGATAGTTCATTTTGATTAAGGCCACTGACGCAGTCACTCAGGAAACTACACTACAGCAAAGTGAGTGCCCATGGCCAGCCAACCAAAAATACCCTGAGAGCATCAAGGTTACAACAGAACAAAATCTAAAGCACTGCAGACCTGTCTTACCTCAGAGTTCCTGTGACCTTCAAGGTTTCGAAAGAAAGATGCCACAAACCTGTGCCATACATTTGCTAAAAAAAAAAAAGAAAAAAAGATCCTGATAATCCCAAAGTCTGTTAGAGCCCAGCCAGTAAACACTAAAACAGTGGTGAAACCTTTTGTAAGTTGTTCATCCTGTATCATTTGGTCAAAATCCATCAAAGAACTGCAGAAAGATTAATGTCACCCTTCCTTCGTATCCTGTTCAAACTCTGGACTGACTTCTTATTGACCCATAAAATAGTTCTTGCTCGAGCAACATCCTATAAAACTGTTGGATTACATTCAACAAAAAAGGACATTTTTTAAGGTTTTGAATTCTCAAAATGGAGTTTCCTCAACCACCATACCTCCTCCTTCAAACAAAGAGACGTCATTAACTTACAAAGTTAATCTTAATCAAACAAAGACGGAAAACTGGAAAAAGTGTTAAAAGTTATTTCAGCACACTCACAGTTACAAAAACAAAACCATCTCAAAAACCTTGAGCAAAGTCCTTAAACAGGGTCAAACCTTGTTGCAAATGATGAATGAATAATTCTTTTATTAAACTTGATTTAATATCTTCCATACCAACAAGACAGAGTGGTGCTGAATGTCTGAAGTCAGAAGGACCATGACCGGAAAAGATCATTATGGTTTCATGTACATATGAAATACAGAGTGAGACTGTAACATAGAGACTGTATAGAGACTGTAAAACGTCTTAGTTTGAAAAAGTGATCCTTCAATTTGAAACACAGTACTTAATCAAAGGTTTTAAAGTTTTGCTCTACAAAAAGTTTGTGCTAAAAACTAGAGTTGAAAATACTTACATGTGCAACATGTCATTGTCTGTAGTTCCTAGGGTGTGTGTGTCCTAGGGAGACCTTAGGAGAAGTCTGTTTGGGTTCCACCAGACAATGAACAGAAAATACAGGCATTCAAGAAGAGTCAGTTGATGTGCAGCTCAAACTCAGAAGGCATTGTCATCCTGAGAAGCAGAGCTGAAGGCGGAGCTCCGCAGGAGGTCCAGGCAGTTGACCAGGATTAGCGTGCCGGTGGGGTGCTTCCAGCGTTTGGTGATGGGGCTCTTCATCTTGTCCAGGCCCATGTGGAGCTCCTGGATCACGTCCCTGTAACTGTCGCCGATCTGAGCAGCCCACGTGACCAGGAAGTCATACGCTGGCTTCCACATGGCCTGTGGACATGAAATGCAAATATTGCATGATGTATTAAGCATGACTCCTGCTGGCAATGACTAAGAAGGTTTTCATACCCATTGAACATTTCCACATTTTGTTCCCATGAAATCAATCAAGTTTGTAGAAGCATTACTGAAATTACAGCTTCAAATCTTTTGGGTTTTGTCTCTCCAGACTTTACACAAACAGTCAAATTCTTGCACATTCTTTGGATGGAGAATATTTGGAAGATAATCTAGATTGAATTAGGTTCTCCCTTTAGTATCATCCTCTATATAACTTCATAATGGCAGCATCATGTTGTGCTCCCATAACATGATGCTGCCATTACCATGTTTCACCATGAGCATGAGGAAAAAAATTCAGTTTGGGTGATATTTGACCTTTTTCCACAGGTTTGCTCTCTTCACTAAGTGGCTCAAGAAAAACTGAAGAGCAGACTACTTTATGTTTTTCCTTTAACTAGACTTGCATAATATTAAAAACACATTAAATCTGTGATATTATTGTAGAATTATGCAATGATAATATTAATTGCAGTTATGCTACATTATGTTCACTCTTCCTTTATTTCTATGTCATCATAAAAGATGACTTTTTTCTACATATATTGTTCCTTTTAACTTTTACTGTACATTAAGCACAAGTGCTTGAGTTAAGCAAACTATTATCAACAAAATCTTGGGGAATCAATCTGACTTTAACTTATTGATTAGCAAAACCTAGTAGAGTCCTAAATAGATGACACTTAAAATATAATATCTCATCAACTACCACATCAAGTGTGTTTGTTTAAACTCTGTTGTGTGTTGGTCACAAACCTTCAATAGAATACATCAAAATTTGTGCTGATTAATCCCTTTTGTTTTTTAATTGAACTGAATATGAAAACATTCAATGGATACTTTAGCAACAACAACAAGTTCCAACAGGCCTACTTCACTGTCCACCACGCCATGCTTGTCACGGTGCGGTGCCTCATAGGCGTCCATCTGCTGCCGGGAAACCTTTGCCAGCTTCTCAGCTAGGTCCCTCCATCGTCCGGCCACCTCCACGGCGGTGGTCAGAAGGACAAAGTCCATGACAAGCCTGGCCACGAGACCCTGACAATCCATCTTCAACAAAGCCTGCAAAGAAACACAATTTCAGACCAAAAAAATCTGAATAAAGTAGCTTTAATGGAGGTAAATTTAGTCATTTCTCATTGCTCATATCTTCTTCTTGAAACATTTCACCTTTATCAAAATCTAAAAACTCTATAAGTTTTCATTTCAAATGAGCTTTTTCAGCTTCTCACAAATCCACACTTATCAAAAGTGCCCCCCTTTCCTAAAAATACTTCCTCTGATCTCAACACAGACGGGTCTCAATGACAAAGACGCAGTCACACAATCATCATGCTTCAACTCAACAGAGCAAAGCTGACTTTAATGTTCTCATTTGGACCTTGAATGAATGTGTGGAATGACAGGATTTTAAGAGAGCATGAGGGAAGTGGGTAGGAAGGGTTAGGGTAAGTGAAGCATGTGAACTTCATGCTCCAAAAGTCTCCCTCGTTCTTGAGATGAGACAAGACCAGAGAATGACATAGTGTCCAATCTAAGAGACAGCAGAATGAAGAGCAGTTCAGACACAAGTATATCTATCAATTTCACTAGTAGGACACTGTGCAGATTGTTGGTTTGCCACTGGATCGATAAACATTGAGGGAGAAGAAGAACTTTAGTTTTGGCAGAATTTTCCTATTCAGTTTCCCAGTAACAAAGTAAAGTGAACACTTCCTGTTCCTACATGAAGTTTTTTTGTTGAAAACTTTGTGCTTCTGAGTAGTGTTAGTGAAATGTATCTGCCAAACACAGATAGTTTGACAAATTCAATCAAATAATAGCTTTGCAAATCTGGAGACTGAGACGGTGCTTATTCCTGTTTGCAAAGCAGTTCAAGCTCAGTCAGAATGCATAAATCATGTGTGAACATCAATTTTCATGTCTGCAGCTTTTCTTCCAGGATTTTCCTCTATTTTTAGCTAAATTCCCAACAACTATGACCACCTTCTATATTCTTGTACATATTGATTTTCTTTCATCAAGAAAATCAATATGTTAATCAAAAAATCTGTTTTTCACTCAACATTGTTTATGGCGCTGGGACCTCCAATATTCAACACATTTGACTCTAAACAACTAACAGGTGTTTTTTTTCTTCTTTTTGTGTACACAAAAATCCTCTGGGAAAGGTCAGCTCTAATTTATTGGCCAATACTTGTATCACTTCTTTTGTAAACAGGGGCATCATGGCAGTTATCTGAAAAGAATTATAAATCCACCACTAAGTGTCCACACAGTCAATGCAAATAATTGCTGGATGAATCAATTTTGAGAGCTGTCCCTGATGGATTTAGTCCTTGTATTTTATTTAATCCAGCAATAAAGCTAACAGATGAGAGGCACCAGCACCTCTCCTGACCCACGAGAAACAAGGGTGTAAAGAAAATGGATGGATGGATAATAAAGAATTATAGCAACTTTATTATCTTCCAATAGAGTTGCTAAGCTTTAGCTCACTGTTAAACTGATCATAGTTCGACATCGTTGTTGAAGCCATTACTGTAAATGACCTTATTAGTATTTTGTGTTTCCTCATTTAAAAACGAGTATTTGTTAACATAAGAATTTATGCTTTTATTTTGAAAGGGTTTGAAACGGAAGAGTGGTGAAGTGTGACGCCAACGTTAGACAATTAACTGACAATTAACTGACAATTAACAGCTGGTCATCGCGCAGAAAGAGAGAGCGCTCAGGTTGGAGTGAAGCTAATAAAGGAGTGGTTCAAATACAGTTGGTTGGTTGGCGCTTGGTTGATGGGGAACAAGGTGAGAGTTTTTAATATGTAAATATATATTTAGTTTTACTGTAAAATGTGTAATTTGCTTTGGGTGTGACGGTTGTGTTATTATACGGCACTAATATTCGTTAATTAACCGTTAATAGTTAATATGTTGCACTTTATGACAGGTTTAATTACAGAATGTAAGAAAAATGATTTATATGTTAAAGTAAAATGTGAAAACAACACTGTTTGAGTTATTAATGTATTTTATTTGTATGTTCTGTAGCTCTTACGGTGTGTTCACATAAAAAGGCATTAAATAAACGTTGTGAACCATCAGTTTGAGAGATCATCCATTCAACCGGGACGCTACAATTACAGCAGATTTGAGCTTTGCATAGAGTGATGTTGAGCAACCAATAGGCAGAAGTTGAAGCCTTAAGATAACTCCACTCCTCATTTGCATAATGAGGCAGAAATGCATCTGGCAACGTAAAAAGAGAACAGAAGGACATGTAAAACAAGAAGAAGAAGAGAAGAAGAAGAATAGCATTTATTGTCATTGAACAGGATTCAACGAAATTTCTATTGCAACTCCCGTGCAAAAAGTCAAAATATACAATATTAAATAAACAAACACACAATAATAATAATATATACAACTAAAATTAACTAAAGACAAAAATCTATGTATAAGGAAAAGGCAATACAAAATACATACATTTCTTGAAAAACATACTGTATGTACATTTCTTAATGAAAACACGAGTAAGGAAAAGGTCAAACAAAATGCTTTTAGGGTTAGGGTCTGCTTTTTTTTTTAGTCAGGTTAGTTTCGGTCATCCATTAACAACTGCCTGAAAGTGAAAAAATAACTGCAAAAATCCTACTAGTTGTACAGCATCCTCAACCAAAGAATTCTGGAATAGAGTCTAGAAAAAGAAGAAATCAGAACTAATGTAATAGAACATGCAGTTACCATGAGTACCATGTTGGAGTAGAATTCTACAAATATGACAATATTTCCCCCCCTTTTTTGAAACAATGCAGCATCTACAAATGTGCTACAAAGATCATTCTGGATTTCCTGGAGTCTGACACCAACTGAAACAACATGTGGAGCTGCTGTCTAATAGACACTATATAGTCTCAGTGCAGCACAAAATTGATGAGTGCAACACTAGGGTCCATCTCCAAGTTTAAAAAAGATCTGGTGTCAACTTTAATGGTTTCTTATAAAGTATTAAGCACTGAATAATTCTGAACGGGAATCACTTGATGTTGCAAACAGAATAAAAGAAAACAACTCTAGAGACTCAAGATTCACTGTTGTGGAAGAATTCAAACTCTGTGCTGTGTTTTTCCAAAATGTCAACTGGTCTCAGTATTAGGTGACTAAAAGAGCATGTGTGAAAGTCTAGTTAAATACCAGCTTCCACCAGCTCGCCATTAGTGCAGCTCCCAAACATAGAAATCGTCACTTGTCACAACTTGAGAATTCCTCCAGACATGTTTTGAGAAATTATGCTGGACTGGAAATGAACTAAGTGGGCGTTTCGATCATAGGTGGCCACATACACAAATACACACACACACAAACAGAATCTGTACATCTCCCAACCCTCACTCTGACCTGCAGAGACCCTTTTTGATAACTTATTTTGTCTGTCATCTGGCTTCCATTTTTCTCCTCTGCAAATAAACTGACACTCAATCTCACTCCAAACTCCTCTTGATAGTTTCTATTCATCTTCATTTTTCACTTGACTTGTCCTCTTGCCATCCCCTCCCACTTACAGTCTCCATCTAAACCACAATGTGGCTTTTGAAATTGTGTTTCTTACCCACTTCTGCATTTAAACATTTTTCTGATCTCTTTTGTTTTGTGAAAAGCAACCTTGGAACCAAAACCTTGAAAAAATTAAAGATCGAGACGCCATGAAAACGCTTATTAGGTATTGTAAACCAGCCCTGCACCGGCTCCTGAAATCAGCCTGCATCTCCTGAGAGCTGCAGGCTTTTGCAATCATTTTGTCAATTATTCTAAAAGCAGCAAATGCTCCCACCAGCTTCAGAAGGAGGAGACAGCAAATGAAGCAAGCCAAAGGAAAAAAAAATTATAGACAAAATGAGTGGAAGACACCCTCTACTGTTCTTTTGTGGCATAAAGAATTTCTTCCACTCCTCCCATTCTTTGTACTTGGTCTAAACCAGTGTTTCTCAATTATTTTCCGTTACGCCCCCCCTAGCAAGAAGAAAACTATTCGCGCCCCCCACTCCCCACCGTGACTATCCATTTCTGCATAACATTTTTTCCTTATTAACATTTTTTTCGCTGAAAAAACTCTAGCGGCTTATCGGCGTGATTGGGATGTAACGTATTTAAGTGACGCGCTAATTTATTTGGCTTCATGCTGTCCGCTGCGAGCATTTTTAGACACAGCAAACACACCGGTCTTTCCTCTTCTCCAACTGTAGTCACAGTGAAGCCAAGCGCTAAATACGCTTCGTCGTATTTCCTCTTCTTAGCTTTCGGTTGACTTTCTGTTGTCTCATTATCTTTGTCTCTCTCCGCTTTTCTTTTCATCCCTGTGAAAAACTTTTTCATGTTGGGGGTTGTTGAATAACGGAGGCCATAGACAGAACGCAGTCGGAGCTTTTTGTTGACTTAACACTGCTAACCAAGGCAAACCTGTTGTCTTGTAAGTCGTAAAATGTTGCACTGTCGCAAACGTGACAGAAGTAACAATGAGAGCGCCACTGCTGCCTACTGTGCGCAATTACACTTTATACTAGTTCGGCCAAAAAAATGCCTGTTCCCCAGGATCACACGCCCCCCCAGGTATCGCACCGCGCCCCCCAAAGGGGGCCCGCCCCACTATTTGAGAAGCACTGGACTAAAAGTTGGCTGTCTTAGTGGTCTAGTGCCGCATCAGCCTAACTCCTGCTTTTTAATGATGTAAAACGAGTTGCTACCTTAGCTCTGATTATCTGAACTCAGCCAGAAGGACAAGGTTTCATTTGCAGTTACTTCAATCTTATCTAGAGATATTTTTAAATTGTAATTTTAGACAGAACTTTAAACTAAAGAATCAAACATGAAAGTCTAACTTTAGATGTACTCTAAAATATAAAAGCAGAGTTAGTTCTTAGAGTTTATACTGACAGTGTGTGTTAAGATGTTTCATGCAATTAGTATTATTTATTAAGATTTGATGTTTTAATGTGTGGACTTTGATTTTTATAGATTTATTGAATGATGGCCAGTGTAAATACTTATCAAAATGAATGGCCATTCGGATTTGATCTTTTTTTCTTTTGATGTTTGTTGCACAAATTCAAATATATACTACATATTAACCAACAATTCAATAAGTGAACTTGTGTGTTTCTTCTTAAATACCTCTTATAGAGACTTACTTACATCTTCTGACAACGAGCCCAACTTATATGAAACTGACTAAGTTTGCTATTGGTTCACTTTCCCTAAAGAAAAACTACAATACACTTCTAGTTGCTGATAAGGACTCCATTGCTAAAGCTAACAAATGATAAATGCTAAGCATTCATATTAAGTAAAATATAATCATACTCAAAGCAATCAAAAATGGTTATATTTTCTCTAACAGGTAATTTCTCCTCTTCAGGGAGCCTAAACTGTATGAACGGAATGATTGAAATATACTATGAAAATAATTAATTTGCAGAATCTTATGGACAATGTCTTGATTCAGTCCAATCTTTCATCCTGTATCTCCTGTAATCTAATATTCTACTACATCCACTCTGAATGTTTTGCTTTCTGGTCTTCATCATCATGCTTTTAATGCAGCTTCTGGTTTTCCTGCCCAACTTGTGCCTGATTGGTGTGTTAGCTTTTTGATGTCCACCCTGTGAGGTGGTGCTTCACCATTTCCCTCATGGTTGTTATTGTGTGTAAAATTTAGTGAAATCTTAAATGGCCACCCTAAAAACAATCAGTTGCATAATTGCAGATTACTAATTTGTATTTGTGAACAAACTCAAAGATTCAGACTGTAGCTGTGGTAAAAAAAAAAAATCTAACTCTGAATATTGTTCTTTGAACTTTTACAAAATAAACTTGGCAGCTCCTTGAAGTCTTACATTTCATTTTACAATATTTTAATTGTAAAGATTTGAAACAATTAAATCAAATTTAGCAGCATTGGTAATAAGCGATAAATGAACTGAACCATCATTAAGCTTTTGGAAAAGCTCTACCTCTAATTTGTTGGGTATCTATGGAGCTAAATTGGGGCCATATAGTTTGCTCAAAAGAAAAAAAAGTTTAAAACTGAAGAAAAAAGATTTGAAACTTAAATATAGTTTTGAAATAAAAAAAATTAACTGATCAAAATTTCAAATTGAAAAAAAATTGAAACTAAAAAAGTTTTTAACTACTGAAACCAAAACTATTTTTCAGACTCAATTTAGTTTTTTTTTTAGTTTCAGATTTTCAGTTTCAGTTTCAAACTTTTGACCCAGTTTTAGATCAGGGGCAGGACCTCCTCAGATGACAGTGTGGAATCATGACTGACAACTTAAAATAGTGACCTGGTCACTGTTGCATTTAGGGACTATGGGATTTGGAAATGTCTTTAAAGCATCACTTATCTTCTGTGTATATAATTAGCTTTTAAAAATAACATGATTCCTCTGAATCATGTTGGAGGTCTAGCTGCTTATATCAACACATCCACAAATATCAGTGAAAAAAATAGAATATTGACAATAGTAACATTTCAAATATTAAATATTAACATTTCCCAGATGAGGTGAAACATCTGGTGATGCAGACAATCTAATCCTGAGTAGAATTGAAAATAATTCAAATTCTAGCTGTATTTTAAGTACAACGTGAGTGATAATGTAATTTTAGATCATTTAAATTTTTAGCTTAGAACAACTTAAAAGTTAGACTTTATGTAGAATTTAGTCAGAGTTTTGAATTATTTATTAGACAAAAACAAATGATTTGAGTAAGAGGGACTTAAATTTATGATGTAGAACATACTTTATGAATTAAATAAAAAAGTAAATTGAGTTGGATAAACGTAATGAATTGATTTGGATTATCACAATATATTGATTATGATGAACATAATAAATTGAGTTGGTCAGACGTAGAATACGAAACTGACATTGAACTCAATTGTTACAAGTACAGTCAAAGTAAACAGTTTCTTTAAGTTCATTTAATTCAATTAATTTTAAGTTAGTTAGATTTGTAACGTTTAAGTTAATTGAGCACAAAAAAGCAAGTTGTGATCATTAACCAAATTGAATTAATGTAAATAAGTCCATTAAATAAACTACATCTAAAAACACTTTTTCGAGTGTGATGTCAAAATATGTAGATGTAATATGTAGATGCTCAGAGATTATTTTTATTAAGATAGCTGAAGCTTCAATTCCCACAATATGGGGAAGAAGAAATAAAAAAACATCTATTCCTTGGTGGAATGAGGTAGTGATGGGTCCGGCAACACCGATGCATCGGTGCATGTGTCAAGCTCATAGACAAAACCCCGTGTCAGTGCACGTATTGATTTCAGCAAGTCACGTGACGATACAGAAACTGTTTTGAGATGCCGTCCTAACTGTGTTTATAAGGAAGCGAATCTGTCAACAAAATGCATTTCCCCGTCAGATAAAACGTCCTGCAGGGTGTGGTGTGCTGCGTGGTGGTGATCACGCAACACACCGGATCTAAAATCTGGCATATTCAACATTGTCTTGACCCTTTTATCACAGGCTGTGGGGATTTCCCAGAAAGCAGCCTGTTGAATGTGACAGGTAGCCAATCAGAGAGCGCAGTGACGTAAGAACAGAGGGAATCCCAAACAGTTGACATGGCAACTGAGAGTCCGGTGGACATCGAAGGTGATATTTGGAAATGTTTATGAATATATAAAGGTAAATATGTTTGCCATATGTGGGTTATGTTTATTCAGTTAAAAATGCTAACTACGAACAAACATGACTCACCTCCTAATCATAGTGCAGCAAATAGAGCGGCTGCTCCCGCTGTCTTTTATCAAACGCCTTTTTATTTTGTAATGTCTTTTATTGCTTAAAATTAATCCACAAACTATCACTACTGCTTCTACATCGTCATCTGTGTTTGATTATTATAAATTCATGTATGATATGTTGATAGTTTCACTGGATTTTCTTTTGGAATCGGTTCTTGTGGCGTGTTGCTCCTGCCGTGTGGCTGGACACACGAACCGACCGAACCTGTTGGTCTTTATCGGCTCTGTGGTCACAGAGGTTTGGAAAATCAGCCGACAATCCATAAATCGTGCCGAGTGAACCAGACCTAAATCTCACAAGCTCTACTCCTCTCATCTCGTCTCACTGTCCAGCGCTCTCTGACTTAATTATTTCTTGGCGGCCCGGTGGTTGGGGGACCACTGGACTAGGTCATCAAATCAGTCTGTCAAGCACGTTGCCTGTAGGGATTCCTAATGTCCAGCAGGTGTCAGTATTCAGTGACACAGTATCGACACAGTATCAATACAGTGTTGCTATGGGTCGAAATGCTTCATGACGCCTCATTTACCCATCAGTAGAATGAGGAATATAGTAATGCTATAAGGAAAAGAAATAGTTTTCAGGTTGAAAAGGAGGAATGATACTTTTGAGGTATTAATTCAGTGTAAAAGTCCACTGACTGTAAGGATTTGAGTTTTTCAGTTGAGTTTCCGTGTTGTCCTGTCGACCCTTGAATGATCCCAGCTGTGTCTACTCCCCTTGATTACCCCCTGTGTATCTATACCCACCTGTGATTCTTGTTCTCTGTCAGGTCCTTGTCTAGACTGTCTAGTTGTCTCTTGTCTGCTGTCTATTGATTACCGTTTACCAGTTGCTGCTGGAGACAAGCTCCTAGTTTTTTCTCCTGTGGTGCCTGGATTTTTGTCCTTCTTTTTATCATGAAAGCATCATCACTACTCAACCACGTGGGTCCTCTCCTTCATCCTCACATCTATTCATGACACTGGCTGGAGTTAGGAAAACTTAGAGCAGCTAAGAAGCCATGTTTTAGGCATTATTGTAATTCTACAGTTGTCTGAGGTATGGAGAATTATTAGGAAAATGAATGGTGTTAGGAATAATTGTTTGTTACCTATTCTAAAATGTAATGGCTGTTAGTAATAAAAAAATGCAGTCATTGGTAAAAACTTTAAAGTAATTCAGACAATGTATCTGAAGTTTATAAACGGTTAAAAAAAGACTTTAGCTGAGAATCACTGTGATTTAGTTTCATACTAAAATTTACATTTGCCTTTTACTCTTTATGGGCTGTAAAAAGCTATATTTAATCCAAAACAGTAATGCCTGACGTATCATATGTGAGACATGAGCGCATGAATTTTCAGCCAGTCATTTCATGGTGTGGGCCACAAAGGGTTTTAACACCGGGTGAAGATGGAGTCTGTCATACAATGTAAGTGACATATCCATGCTGCAAGATTATTGCTGGATTATGGATACACTCAGTTATAACTCCTGTTGAAACTTGGTAAAAATGTGACAGTCTTCAAATTATAGGCCTAGAACTTATGTCTCTTATGGAAAACAATTGTAATAAATAGGTCGTCATATACTGTTGAAAGTAAAAACTTATTTTGCCCTTTTCAAAGTGGCTTTCATATAGGGAGAAATATGATGGATGCAATACTGTGCTTGGAGTCAAAAGTAAAGAAAGCTCAAACAAAGAAATAAAAATAGCTATGTTCTCTGACATAGAAAAGCCTTATGAAGGAGCGATTATTGATTAAACTAGCAAAATCTGACATAATAGGTAACCTTTATAAATGCGTTTTTGGATTTTTTTTTGTTTGGGAGGAAAATAGAAGTAAGAGCAGGAACTGCTTACTCTAGTGTAGCATTTCTCAACGAGGGTGGTACTCTTGTTTGGTGTCTGATTTTCAAATATTTAATGTTTTATTGCAGATTTGTATATATGTTTTCACAGTGCTGTGATTATGTCAAAGCAGCAACTTATATTAAAACATGTTTTATTGTCCATCTGGCTGCTGCTCTTAAAAACATGTAATTATTAAAATCAACCTCACTGTATATCCCACAGAAAAATGAATACATTTAAATCATTTTAAAAAATCCTCCCATGGGTAATGCCAGATAGAGAATGTGCATTTTATAGAGTTAACATCGATTAACAAGATGGAAGTGATCCGGTATGAAACGTCAGTACTAGAGCACTTTTGAATTTCATCAGAATAGCGGGATTGTTATCGTTGTTTTGAAAGGTTTACGTCAGTCTGCTTTTCTCCATCAATATGCTCCCAAGCACTCCACACGACGAGCGCCTTGTGCAAAACTCTGAAATCTATTCAACTCAATTAATTATGATAATCGAAGTCAATTTATGAAGTTTTTTTAAACTGAATTTAATAAGTGTGTTTAAAATGACAAATTTAAGTCAGTCCTACTCAAATAAATGAGTAAACAATCTTTTTCCAGCAGGATTTTTTGAATGAGGCAGCCTTTGTTTGAGAGTATTTAGACAGGAAAATTGGTAATGACAGAGAAGAAAGACATGCAGCAAAGGTCATCAGGCCAGAATCAAACTTAGGACACCCGTGTTGACTTCTTTCCCAGATCTTTGTGGTACAGATTGACAATTTCATCTAGAGGACAACACTGATTCACTGTATAGCTTGAACACCTCTGGATAAGACACATTGAAAAACTGGACTGCTTTACTTCTCAATTTACCATCTAATTCCTACATCAAAGCACTCAAGATCAGATATCTTTCAATGTCAGTTCAAGAAAGTCTGGGACTTTATACTCCATGACTAGAAAAATAAAAGATAAAAACATTTAGAAACCACAAACTGGTTATGAAATGCTCATACATGCTTCTTTCTTTGCATGGTAACACTGAATAATTAGGCATTGTTCAACATCAGATCTACGTTTTTTTACAAACCAGTGTATGAACAAAATATTCTTGCCCATAATCTGATAGTTTGAGGCACAGATCCGACCCCTCCTCCTCATGGACCGGTGACTGATCATCATGGAGGCAGAAACTGAGTCATTATTAGATCGAGGGCAGCCAGACCAGTTTACTTTGCTAAATTATTATATGTAGCTAAATATTATTGTGGGTGGGGCACAAATAGGCCTTCTGGCACACAGATAAATAAAAACTCAAAAAGGGGCATCAAGGATAAAAGGGGCAGGCTATCAAGCAGCCCCCCCATCCTTCCCCCCTCTGCACGGGCAGTTCAGTCGGATTCTAGGAATGACTTAGACGTGAGACGTTTGGGGACTTCTGTGGTTAATCGGAGGCTCGTGAGGCGCTCGCATGCTGCCTCATCAGCACGTGTCTGTCCACTGGGATTGACACTCAACTTTAAAGAAATCCTACAATTTCATGATAGAAAAAACATTCAAAATGCCTTCAAATATTATGACCGGAAATACTTAAAATTATACTGAGAGTAATTGTTTTAAGTTGTTATGAACATAAATTAATATTCTTTTTAGAAAACAAATGCTTACTCTTTCCCATCTCTCGCTACATATACATGCTCATCTTGTCTGAAGCCTGAAAGTCACAAGCATCAAGACAGGAGTCTGAACTTCAGTGTTTTTGTTTAATAAGAAACCAATCAGTAAGATCCATCATGCAAATAACAATTTCCTTAATTTTTTTATTAGTGTAATCCCAGAAAAATATCGTGTCCATTCCAGTTGACGAGGGCTCTGAAGGAGTTGAAATCATGGAGGGTTAAAATACATGAATCTTTATTTATCAGATTAATGATATGATGTAGCATGCGGTATGAGCACAGCAGACTGCTTCCAACATCAGCGTTCAGAGAAGAGACCATGGAACCTTGAAGATTTGACTGCTTGTGTGAGGAATGGTTCAAAATCACTTGTCTTTTCCTCCGTATAGAAGGAAACTTGAATAGTCATTACCATCAGAGACTTTTGTAAAAAGTATGAAATAAATATCAGTCAGCATGTTCCGTAGTTTCTCTTGTTATTAAATTCACTTCTGACCTTGTTTTGGTTTCTTTCTAGGTATGGATTAGTTGGGTTGCTACACCTGGTGGAAATTTCATGTTTATAGCACCTTTAGAAATATTTTAACTGTGAAAAATTTGATGTGTTCAATACTTATTTTACCTGCCATAAATGTTTTTTTAAGTAAATTAGCATGTACACCTTTATTAAATTTTACACACGTTTTGACTGGGTTGTTTATCTAATTGATCAAATATTAAACTCTGCTTGTAAACGCAGCACTGATGTTCCATTTTCCCAACAGACATAGCGGTTGAAACACTGCAACACAAAGGCGGCTCCTCAGCGCAGCCACGCTGCTTTTCATCTGCTTCTCTTTTTTCTACAAATATACCATCAGCGCCAAAACACTCACGGGAAAACTATGAGTCTATTCTCACTGTTAAGACACTCACATTCATTTGAAGGGAGAAGATGATTCCATACAACAGCATTTAAATCTGCACCTATTTATACTGTAGCACACACACTGAAGCTCACTTTAATTTTCTTATTTTATCTTTTCCAAAAAACAGAAAAGTTCTCAGAAGAAACAAGATTTTGTGATTTTAAAATGGATGGATTGCTGTATGTCAGAAAAAGCCTTTCATAGATGGCATATTTTTTTCCACTATCTTTTATTATGTTCTCTTCCATACCACAGATTCTGTCTATAAATGGGTCTAACTAGTGTTTACAACTTTGGGTAAATTGCAGTGTGGCTGTTCTGTGTAACTTCAACTGTTGTACAAATCTGACCTCTGTCAGAGACTCTCAGGGCGATTATACACTGATTGTGAAACATTGTGAAATTGTGACAAAGGCTCTCCTCGTGGTTTTAAAGTTTTAGATGAGCAAAAGATGCCAAGTTTTACAGTAGACAGTAGTCATATGCCATAGAAACCTCTTTCCACTTTATGAATGCATTTCATTTTCTTTAAATGATCCTTCCAATGATTCAAAGAAAAATAAAAGAATAAAAAAATATTCTGTTGGTTGAAAAGACAAAAAGGAACAATTTGGAAGCTGCATGCCATGACAGACAGTGAAAACTAAGAGCATTACAGAAGCATAGAAGAACAGATTCAGACACAGTGGCGTTAGATTTATGGTTGCTTTGCTGTGCCAGGACATGAACCACTGGTCATTATTTGCACCATGAATTTTGCTGTCTGCCTATGATCAGGAAGGAGGTTCCAAAGGACAAGCTCCACCCCTCAATGGTTGAGAAAAAAAACTAAATGAATGTTTTGAAGTGGCCAAGTCAAGCCCTGAACTCAGATTTGAGCTACCTTAAAACAGGCAATTCATGTTCAAAATCTGTCAGGATTTGAATTTTCTGTGTGTTTATTTTGAGTTTCTGTGTCTCCGTGATGTCCTGTCTCCCCTTGATCATTCCCAGGTGTGTCTCGTTTCTGTGATTTAACCCCACCTGTGCTCTTTGTTCCTCATCGGGTCCTTGTCTCAGCTGTCGATTCAGTCGTCAGTCATTTGTCATCGTGTGCTGTCTATTCTGTCCATCTGTAAAACCTGTTGCTACCAGTGCTGAGCCTTTGCTTTCCGCTCTGCTTTCCGCTCTGCTGTGCTGGCAGGATTTTTGGACTGTTTGGATCTGTGTTGTACCATCAACCATCATTTTTCATCTCATCCTGTGTGTATAGCATCTGTCTCACCACCTCTCACTACATTTCATGACAAAATCTTTCTAATGTGGTTTGATTAAAACTATTCTGCAGAAAAGGATGGACCAAGATTTGTCTATAGTAGGGGTGGGCACTCCTGGTCCTGCAACTCTTGGATGTCTCCCTGGTCCAACACACCTGAATCCAACAGCTGAATCACCTCCTACAAGCAGTCAAGTTCTCCAGAGTCCTGCTAATGACCTCATTATTTCACTCAGGTTTGTTGAAGTAGAGATACACCTAAAGGTTGCAGGAGACCGGCCCTTGAGGACCAGGAGTGCCCACCCCTGGTCTACAGTGATGTCAAGAACTTTTTCCCTGATCCCAGATGCTTGATGTCAGTTGTTGCTGCTGAGCAGCTCAGAGAAGCAAGAACAATTACTGGTTTAGGGTTAGGGTGTCTAACTCCAGTCCTCGAGGGCCGGTGTCCTGCAACTTTTAGATGTGCCTGTGCTGCACCACGTGAATACAATAATTAGATAATTAAGGCTCTGGAGATGTTATCTAGACAAGGAGGAGGTAATTAAGTCATTTCATTCCAGTGTTTTGTACTTGTGGCACATGGAAAAACTACAGGAAGGAGGCCCTTGAGGACTGGAGTTTGACACCTGTGGTCTAGGGGTTTACTACTTTTCCACATAGAGATGGTTTTTAAAAATGAATAAATTATTAGACTGTAATTATAAAATTGAGATTTGTGTTTGCTCAGGCTATATTTGATTATCAAATTTGTTGGGTTTGACAAAAAAGGAAAAACAGGAGAAAACTGCAAGTGGGGAATACTTTTGTGTTAGTCTTTGTCCGACGCTTTTTGCTTTAGCTAATTGAGAAATAATTGCTTCCTGAAGCTGTGGGCTGTATTTAAGTTTTAAATTTTATGTCCGAGATGTATGTAGTGCACCAGTGCGAGGTTATGAAAGCGCTGCGGACTGAAAATGGCCTGAAGTGCAAACAACTATCCTCCACTGCGAATAGAGAAGTGCGAACAAGACGACTGTTAATATTAACTCAATATTTGGAAGAGTCGCAAACACAGACAGCTTTGTTCACTTCCTCTGCTACCATTGTTAAAAATACAGACAGACTACAATTCTAAAACAACAACAAAAATTTATGCCATCATTCACAATTTCTCCTTGTTGCTGATTGGTCTGGTCAAAAGTCGATCGGAGGCAAACTGAGTCAAGAGGAGAAAGCCCAGACTGTGACTGCGTGGAGGAGAATCCCTGAGGCTATATTGAAAAATCCACATTTCCATGTCAGCTCAGCACTTTCAAAGTATCAAAAAGACAAAAAGGATTGCAACCTACAAGATGTATCAAAGCCTGCAGAGACCAGCTTACCATCTCTTTAATATTTAAAAGTATCAGGACATAAGGCCATTTCTTTCAGCCTAATAAGAGGCTGAAAAAAACTGCCTTTCAAATCAAGCCCTCTCCCCCCAGGTTGATTTATAAGATCAACTGGATTTATCAGATCAGCATGTTATATGCAAACTGCACACTGTGAAACTCCAGCAACAGACATTGGTAGGGGGAACAAAGCACTGCTGTTTTCCACAGCTCCTCAGGCCCCTATTACACCTTGGTGCCAACACAGCAGTTATCGACTCCCAGTAGAATTAGTAGAACTGGATCACTGCCTGAAGCTTGGGGCCTGAAGCAAATGCTAAGAGATTATAAAGCTGAAGAAAGGACGTTGTTTGAGCAAAATCTCCTAAACATATGGCTGTTTAAGTGGTGAGACGATGGAATAAAGTCCATCCAATTGAGACCCAATGCTTAAAACAAGAGCAAGCAATTAGTTTTCTTTATTTTCATACTAAACAACTGCCACAGAGGAACATGCCAAAGCTGTAACTTACCGTCAGGAGTTCTTTCTGGAAGGACTTTCTCTCTTTGCTCTCTGCATTGTTGCAGTCCTCCTTTAGCCTCTCCAGGACCGACGCCACCCTCTCTGGCTCACTGTCGAGCTCCGTGCGGCAGAAATGTGTCAGGGGCAGGTTGACGTATCCAAGAGCGTCCGCGAAAACTCGCCAGTTGCCGATGTTCTCCATCAGTATAGTTCTTACTGAGGCATAGATGTATGTGAGGAACTTGCAGGGCTTCAGTATTTGCTCCAGTAACAATGAGGTTGTAAGTTCAGGCCCGCTGATATTAGTGGGCTTTATCTTGCCAACTATCAGAACATTCTTAGCGTGAACAAGCCCTATTTTGCCCTGATAATACCCAATGTACCACTCTTTTGTCCACAACTGGCCTTTCAGCTTGATCATCTCCTCGCTCAGAAGGGCTACAAAGTCTCCTTTTTTGTATTCAAGCAAGTACTGGTTTTTCATTTGCCTGATTACAGTTTTGATTAATTTCCCAAACTTTAGGTTGTTTATTTTCCTGTCCTGGAAAACAGGGTATTTGGTTGCAACAGCAAGAGGAGACAAAACTATTTTCCCTAACTCCTTTTTCTTCAGGAATCGGCGCTGCACTGATGTCTTTGGACCTGCTTTAGGTGGCGGTGTTGGTGTTTGGACACAAAACTGAGCAAGGATACAATCTTGGTCATCTTTGACTTGGATTCTTAGAGTGAAATCTGAAACATCGTCAGCATCCCGAGTGGAAATCATGTAGATCAACCTGCTGACTTTCCCTAATCTAACCTGGAAGCCCCGGACCACTCTGGCCTGCTCACTGGCTTTCACCTCATAGTTAGCCATGTTGGAGTAAACCTCAACATGGAGGTCTTGAGGTTTTGACAAGACAAATTGATGTTTTCCCCAAAGCTGCAGGGCAACAGGTGGTGCAGACTGTGCCTGTTTACCCACCTCGCTCACCAACAGGGTCTTTGGAGCACATTCATGGCCAAACATGGCCACCACAGTTTTGAAGGCTGGGTGGATGTGTTTTGGACCATAAACTCCTAAGGTAATCTTTTTAACAACATGCTCCCAGACTGTTGTTTCAGGTTGTACAGACAGTGCCTGGGTGACCACACATACATACATGCATGGCTCAAGGTTATCCAGGCCCACCTGAACCATGTCCCCATAGGTGTAGGCCTGAGGAATGGGGGTATATGGCCCCTCTTTACAATCACTCCTCACGCATAAAACTTGTGTTGTCTGCCTGTTTTCCATTTTTACAACAACAGATACTTTCATCTCCAGGGTGATGGTGGTTTTGGTCTCCATGTTGCTGAGTTTGATCTCTACCACAGGGCTGACAGTGGTACAGCGATCACTGTTCAGTTCAAGTGGTGAGTCGAGCAGAGCTTTGATTGAGATTTGTTGTGTGTCCCCTGCTGCCACATGGCCCTTTGGCACAAAGATGCTAATGTTGGTGTCTGGAAGCTGCACTGCTCCTCCTGAGCTGTCCAGACGACAGACGATGTTGGTTTCTACCGGCTGTGTTTGACCCCAGCCAGGGCTCTGACCCAGTGAATCCAGGTCATGGCAGGACCTGGCCAACTTGCGATGGCTGAGCCATGCTGCGCGGAAGTCCTCCCTCGTCTGGAACTGCTCGGGTGCAGGTGCTGTGAGACCTCTGAAGAAACTGTTGGAGGCTTGAGGAATTTCTGTCTGAGCCTGAAGGACGGACAGTTCAGACAGGCTGTAGGAACGCTTGCTTCTAAAAAACGGGTTGTCTCTTTGAAATGTTTGCCCCACAACCACAGAGGGACTAAGAGTGTTCAAACTACAGACATAGCTGGAAAAACAATTGTCTCCAGTGTTTCTGGTAGAATTAGGGCCAGAAGAAGAGAGTGTATCAAACAGAAGAAGGTCAATTGATTTCTCTTTTATTGTCTGATCCAAGGAACTCTGAGAAGCCCTGTTTAGAAAAGGATTTGTAGAGGTATGGGTTGTTGCAAAAGGATTTCCATTTTGAAAAGTGGTCGGTTTTAGAATTTCTCCGGTCCACTCTCCTAACAGGTCCATTTCTTTAGCTCCCTCCTCGTTACAGTCTGATACTGTGTCTATCATCCCGCTGTCGCTGAAGGACGAGTCTCTGTAGTTGATGGGTTCCACATAGGCTGCGGGGATGTAACCCATTTCTGTATTGTTGTGAGCATACCACCACTCACCCCCAGATGAGTCAAGAACATAGAGGAGGTCGCCCTTAGAGAACTTGAGAGTGGTGAAGCTGGATGGGCAGTAGTCCTTTATGGCTACAACTTCCCTGGCAGCACCAAAAGAAGCAGTGGTATCCAGTCGTAAGGCACTAGGAGAAGGCACTAAAAAAGACAGCAAAAAGAGATTGGTTTTCTTTTCCCACAATGCTGTGACAATCAGTGAATAAAAAATAAGTTGTTTCACATACAAAGAGTTTAAAAGTATTCATGCCCCTTGGGCTTTCAGGGGTTTTTTCCACATTGCAACCACCAACTTCAATGCATTTCATAGGAGCAAGACCAATGTTCTTTGAGTGCAACATGTTTTTTTATCTTCAGCCCCAAGAATAACTATTTGTAGACCCAACTTGTACTGCAGTTAGAGCTGCAAGTTATTTGGAGTATGTCTAGAGCAGCTTTGAACATTGAAAGTGAAATGTTTGGGCATTCTTTCTCATGCTTGATCCAATTACACAGAGAGGATCTGTAAACATCTATTGCTATCAAGGATTCTCATTTGGATTTACAACCCCACTTGAAATCTAGAGTCAGTTGAGTTCATTACAAAGACATGTAATATTCAAATGGATAAACGTTGCTGTTTTTTATTTATTAATTTATTCTCTTCTGTCCAAATATTCGCTCATTTGGAATTTGATGTCTGCAATACGCCCCAAAAAAGTTGCGACAGGAACAACTAAGTCACTTAAATACAGGCCTGGTAACAGTTATCATATTAGCAGATTCTCCAAGCTGAGTTGCAGCATTGAGCTACCAAGGTGATTAATGCTCCATCGCTGGTCACTTAGTACAGATGCAAAATATAAAAATAAAAAAACTTTATTTGATCAGAATCTTGTTTTTATAGGTTTTTAGGTGCATCATATCTTGGACTGAGTAAACAGAACAAACTTGGATATTGTTTTATGACCTTACTCTGCTTTTACTATCTTTTCACATTTCAAACCAAAGCTGTGTTTCTCAGTCTTCATGATGCTCTTTGATCACTCATCTTCTCTAGCAAACCTCTGGGACTGAAAACAGAACAGCTGTATTCATACTGAGATTAGATTTTACATGGTTGCTCTAGATTTACAAATTAAGTGATTTCTGACAGCAGTTGGTTGCACTGAATTGTTCACAAAATAAAGGGGACTGAACACATTTTCTTGCTTTTACTTTTAAAATACTTTTAGATTTTTATTTGTACAAAACATGAGCATCTTAGTTATATGTGAGATGAAATTACAAAATGTGAACAGTTTAAAGTTGGGTTTTGGGTTGAGATTTTGTTTTCTGTTTTTCTTAGTTCATCAGTTATGTCCTCGTTCCTTTTTGTTACAACCTTCTTCTTTCTAATTTCATCATTTTCACTTATTTCTGTTAGATTTGCCTCATTTTTGTGTTCATATAGCCCTGGTCCTTGTCTGGCTCTCACCTCCTGGTACTAAAGCCTCTCATTTTCTTCCTGTACTTGTCAGATCCTCCCTCCCGTCTGTTCGTGTCAGCCCCTTGTGCTTTCTTATGTTCGACTTGTGTCTTCTGGCTAGAACTGTTTTGCATTTATTTTTTGTCTTCATCCTGATTTGTGGAACTTTTGTAGTTTTCAGTATTTTTATTTTTTTTTCATTATATCATGAAATTAAACTTCTGCCTCCACCTCTCTGTGGTTGTGTCCAACACTACACCAACCTGCATCATGACACTTTAGTTAGTATGAATGTCTTTACTAGGCAATGTACACCTAAACTACACTCAACAAAAATATAAACGCAACACTTTTGTTTTTGCTCTCATTTTTCATGAGATGGACTCAAACATCTAAAATTCATTCCAGATAAACAATATTACCATTTCTTTCAAATGTTGTCCACAGATCTGTCTAAATGTTTGATAGTGAGCACTTCTGCTTTGCTGAGATAATCCATCCCACCTCATAGGTGTGCCACATCAAGATGCTGATCTGATATCATGATTAGTGCAAAGGTGTACCTTATACTGCCCACAATAGAAGGCCACTCTGACATGTGTAGGTTTGTCAGACAGCAAAATGCCACAGATTCCGCAAGCATTGAGGGAGCGTGCAATTGGCATGCTGACAGCAGGAATGTCAACCAGATCTGTTGCTCGTGCATTAAATGTTCATTTGTCCACCATAAGCCGTCTCCAAAGGCGTTTCAGAGAATATGGCAGTACATCCAACCGGCCTCACAACCACAGATCACGTGTAACCACACCAGCCCAGGACCTCCACATCCTGCAGGTTCACCTCCAAGCTCATCTGAGACCAGCCACTCAGACAGCTGCTGAAATAATTGGATTGCATAAGCAAAAAATTTCTGCAAACTGTCAGAAACCGTCTCAGGGAAGCTCAGCTGCATGCTAGTCGTTCTCATCGGGTCTTAACCTGACTCCAGATCGTCGCTGTAACAGACTTGCTCACATTCGATGGCATCAAGCACATTGGAGAGGTGTTCTCTTCACGGATGAATCTCGGTTTACATTGTTCAGGGCAGATGGCAGACAGCGTGTGTGACGTTGTGTGGGTGAGCGCTTTGCTGATCCCAATGTTGTGGATCAAGTGGCCCATGGTGGTGGTGGGGTGATGGTATGGGCAGGCATCTGTTATGGACGAAGAACGCAGGTGCATCTTATTGATGGCATTTTGAATGCACAGAGATACCGTGATGAGATCCTGAGGCACATTGTTGTGCCATACATCCATGAACATCACCTCATGTTTCAGCAAGACAATGTACGGCCCCATGTTGCAAGCATCTGTACACAATTCTTGGAAGCTGAAAATGTCCCAGTTCTTGCATGGCCAGCATACTCACCGGACATGTCACCCATTGAGCATGTTTGGGATGTGCTTGACCGGCGTATCCGAAAGTGTGTACCAGTTTCCACTAATATCCAGCAACTTCGCACAGCCATTGAAGAGAGTGGACCAACATTCCACAGGCCACGATTGAAAATCTGATAAACTCGATGCAAAGAAGATTTGTTGCACTGCATGAGGCAAATGGTGGTCACACCAGCTACTGACTGGTTCTGAGTCCCCAGAAACCCAATAAAGCAAAAATAAAAATGCACATTTCAGAGTGGCCTTTTGTTGTGGGCAGTATAAGGTACACCTGTGCACTAATCATGATGTCAGATCAGCATCTTGATGTGGCACACTTATTATCTCAGCAAAGCAGAAGTGCTCACAATCAAACATTTAGACAGATTTGTGGACAACATTTGAAAGAAATGGTAATGTTTATCTGGAATGAAGTTTAGATGTTTGAGTCCATCTCATGAAAAATGGGAGCAAAAACAAAAGTGTTGTGTTTATATTTTTGTTGAGTGTATATTTGAACAGTTGTAATATCAAAGTCCTTAGTGTTTATCATCAATGTAGAATGAATTCTTCCTTAAATTGATGTTTAGAGCATATTAACATATTTAATGTTTTTAACACCATTTTTTTCCTAAAATATACAAATTGTTCCAATCTATAGTTCAATCAAAAGAAGTTGAACAAAGAAACACAGTTTTATGATGTGGAATGCTGACCTTTGACATCTGTCAGACGAGCCTCCGACACTCCCTCACTGAGATCGACGAGTGTCCCCTCCGATTTGCAGCGAGGAAGAGAAGCGTTGTTGTTGGCTCTGATTCTATGAGCGGCCATGATGTAGTGACTTCCACGACTCTGCCAGGGCACTTTTTATCTCCAGGCAATAATGGATGTCAGCAGCTGACCAGGCTCTCTGAAAAACAATTCGAAATGATAGCAATTTACATTATCAGTGAGTGTTCAGTTTGAAAGTAAGTACTGATGTTTGAATTATTTTGCAGAGCATTTCAACCCACTTTGAAAATTGTCAGCTCATTCTGTGTGTGTTCAGTAGGGAGCTTAAGGGCCTTCAAAGATGTGCTTCTTTTTCAGGAGTTTCATGTACAGAACTGGCATATAAAAGTAAACAGATTTAAAAATTTATGCCAGCTTGAATATATTAGGGATTTTAAATGTGTGCATTTCTGTTATTTGCTCAGATAAATCTAACTTTTCTTAATATGTAACCCTTGAAATGGTATTAGTATAAACATAATCATAACTCACACAAGGGCAATACATAGTATTTATTCTTCCATGATAATGATAGATGATATGATAAATTGCCCATTTCTACCATGGTGTACCATCCTCTGATGCCTACTTCCAGCAGGATAAGGTATCCTACCAAAAAACTCAAATCTCTTTACTGACAAGAAATTCAATGCATTTCAATGGTCTCCATAGATACCAGATCTCAATTTAATAAAAAAAAAAAAAAAAAGTGTGATGTGAGGGAACAGGAAACAGCAACTAAGGGAAGTTTCAACATTGACCAAAATCTTGTTGGAAAGGTCTCACACCTCGTTCTAACTATGTTATAGACAACATTAATATAACTTTTAGATATTGCTGCCCTGCGATTGACAGACACCAGCACCCCTTGTTACTCTGCAAGGCTAAGCATCCTATAATGGATGGATTTTGTTCTATTATTTTAGCATCAGTAGGAATAATTATGGATTCTCCGTATCAAATAAAAGCAATAGGAAATTTTTATAGTAGGCCATGCCTTGAACTTCACGATTCAAAAAGATCCTGAATACTGAAGAATAGTCAGGACTGTTCTGTGGAACATTACTCCAAGTTACTTTGGAAAACCCTGTCAAATATTTGAAAGTATAGGAAGCTGAAGTATTTAAGCGCAATGTTAAATAATAAGTAAGCAATCCAGGAATGGTAATTATTTTCCTTGAAGTTGATAGGCTGTACCCTCAACAGCAAAGAAAAGGATTATAGATTATAGATGTTAGTTTCTACTGTGTATTAATGCAAGTTAAAGTAAATTTGCTTTTTGACCTACTAAAATAGGCAGGGTTAGGGTTTGGGTTAAGCACTTTCAGAGGAGATCTCAATGTTCACGTATTTCAGCTATTGGTGGTCGTTCCTAATTCCTGTTCATTCCCGTGGATCCTGCAAGGCTCTAGCTGAACTCCAGCTCAGTCGCTGAATATTTTGATAGTCTAAGTAAAGAAAGCTTATATGGTAGAGGTTGAATAAAATGTACCAAGCAGATATGGGTCAATGGAACAAAGCAGCCTGACATATCTCAAACCTGTAACTTTAATTTATAACTGTGACAGCCCACAGGTGGATATGTATCGTCAATAGGGTCCCCCACACCGGTCCTGATGCTGATGTATATGTTGATTCTTCTTGTTTGGAGCTGAATAAAACCTTCAAGGTATATCTTGTGACACAACTAAATCACTTTGTTCCACTGAAGAAAAAGAGAACTATGTGCTTATGGAGTCATATTACTGTTGAGATATTTCCACTGCTGTAAATAAAACACATGCCTCATGCAGAAGAAGTGATGAGAGTAAAACAATCAGGAGCTCAGTAACAACTTCCCTTTTTAAAGTGTTTCAGCTTGCAAAAGAGGAATTCATGTATTGAAAGTTCTCTTTAATTTTTGTTGGTATTTAGCTCTCCACCCATTATCTGAACATGAGTAGCTAAGCTTTTTGTCATCCAATAGGGTTGCTGCTGCGTGTCCTCCACTCTGAGCATTCCACCACCTCTGTGCTGTCACAGTTCTAAATTAAAGTTAAAGTTTTAAGAGAGACAGACATGACAAAAACACACAAACAATATTATCACCCTCATTTTCTAAGGATTAAACCTTGGGTATACCACATGTAACTTCTGTCCACTTCCATGAGAAGTTACTTATTGAAACAAAGAAATCCCTGTTCTTCATGTAAGATTTGAATCATTTGGCCGCAATTCTCTAACCCAGCCAGAGACTCAGACACAACTCACCAGTCGATTCATTAATATGTCGTAATCAACAGTGTCAAAAGCTGCACTGAGGTCCAACAGAACCAGCACTGTGGTTCTTCTATAGTCTGTATTCAGATGGATGTCACTGAATACTTTGACTAGGGCAGTCTCAGTACTGTGGAAACTAGAGTGATAGATATTAAAGCAGTTGGTTATTGTTAGGAAGCTACTTAACTGTTGAAACAGTTTTTCAATGACTTTGCTGATGAATGGGAGGTCAGAGGTCAGAGGTCGGCCTGTAATTTTGCAGCAGTGATTTGTCCAGATTGTTCTTTTTAATCAGTGGTTTGATAACTGCTGTTTTTAAAGCCTGAGGGAAAACGCCTGATGTGAGTGGTGAGTTACTATTTGGATCAGAGCAACAGCAGGCAGAATTTCGAAAGAAAAGTTGTTGGTATGATATCGAGATAGCAGGAAGAGGAGCTTAATTGAGTTGTAATTTCTTCTACGCTTTAATAGTTAAGTACTTGAGTCTTTTTTTTCTGCAGTTGTTATGATTGGTGCCATTATTGGCACTGGTACCGGATCTATCTGGTGACTGCACTGTGGCACACACCACAAAAATAAGGGAGGCCTGGGGGTAACAATCCCTGGACCTGAACCTTTCTAAAATCCGTTCTTGCTCAATAAACAGCAGGTTTAAAATCACACATTGGTTACAGTATTCAAAGGTCAGATTACACAGAATTTACCCCTCTGCCTTCCCAATGTGTGACAGGTGGAACAAATCAGAAAGCACTCTGTCTCATGTTTTTTGGTCTTGCCTTTCACTAACTGGTCTTTGATTGGAAATATTTGATTGGTACTCCAAAGCATATAAGACTTCCTTACAACCTGAACCAGGACTTATAATTTTTGGATGCCCTCAAGTGCCGGGGACGATACCCGCTGCAATGTGGCATTTAGTGGAACTGGGACTGATTGTTGCCAAGAGACTAATCTTGAGAGACGGGAGGTCCTCTGTTCCTCCTTCCTTCTACTTGTGGATGACAGACACAATGTCCATAATACAGATGGACAGACTTCTTAAAGGCTCTAAAGACACATGTTTGTGTTTCCTGGCATCCCTTCCTGGAACACTTTACAAAGACCAGACTAAGCTGAACAAACTCTTCCATGGACTCTCCCCTCAGTCGCCCACTAATGTATGTATACTCTTGTATGTGACCATGTATATATGTGTTGTGTGTACACCATATGTCAACTGCAATGTTTTATGCTTTGACCTGTGCATTTGGGCCCTGTTTTTTAATCTGCATGTTCTAAACTTAGAAAACTTTACATTTATAATAATAAAAAAATCTCCAGAGGTTCCAGGAGGAACCAGAGGGTCTGAGGGCCAGATCATAACCAGCCTTCTTTAATAGGGTGTTCAGCCTTTTTAGATCTTTGGCTCTGATGCTGCTGCCCCAACAGATGATGGCAGATTCATAATAATTCAGCACACTAATAGTTGCCCAATAATTGTGCACACATAGATATTGTCCTAAGAAAGACCAAACCTTACCATTATTTTCTTAAATATTCATGTTTCAGAGGTTATTAAGATTATGGACAAGAGGGCTGCGGTTGTTAAACAATAACATGAATCTTCAAAACTACAACTTGGGTGATAATTCTGACCGGTTCGTAGTGTTCCTCTCCTGATCTGTTCTGTCTCATATAATACAGCCCATCATGTACCAACATATAGCCAACACAGTAGAAACTGCCTGTATTCATCTTCACTAATACTCCTCAGTCTGGGATTTACTTCTTCTCTATCATGACTATATCTTTACAAAAGTGCTTGTCTCTAATGACTTGGCGGAGTTTAGTGTGAATATTTTAAAGCTTTGCTATTTTGCAAAATTAACTTTTTTGCATGTTTTTTTTTTGCGATAAAATGCTATAAAATGCTTTTTTTCAAGCATTTTTTGCTGCTTGAAACAGTCCAAGAGCAAACAAAAAGAACACTCAACTGTTTATAGGTAATAAGTAAATGTTCTGCAGGTGTCTGTAAAACAACTAGTAACAAAAAATCTCTCACTTTCTTCAAATCTAACAAAATTGGTGTCAAACATTTGCACCACGAATGTGCTGGTTTGTGCAGCAAAGCTTTTAGTTTGTGATGCTTTGGTTATTGATTATTAAGGGAAATTTAAAGGTCAACCAGCCCCCATAAAACCCATATCCAACAAAATTGGTGTCAAATGTTATGCTACATTTGTGCTTTCCTAAAGCGCAATATTTATGGCATATGGTAGAAACGGTAGAAATTTGGCATGTGATAGATGTGAAGACTCCTGGCTAACTGCAGTAATGCTTGTTGTTGATGTAACCAGCTGGAAAGAATACAAAGCAAGTGGGAAGCAGCGTGGCTGAGAGTGCAGGGGAAGAGTTTGTTAAAAAGGCAGTTAAAAAAACGTTCATCATTTCGACCTGGTTTGGGTATAACCTCTCAGTCTTAGTGCGACTGTCAGGAGGAGGGTGGCAGGTGTCACATTTGCCATCCTCAGGACAATGGGAAAGAGAGGAGTAATGCAGGATCGGTCACCCTTACTGGGACACGCAAAGTTTAAAGCAAATGTCACGTTCAGACTGCGGGGAAGAGGTGTGGGGCGGCACTTCCCCGTGTCCAAAGCCACACCCAAAACATTTTTTAAGAATTCTAAAAAGTGCACAGAGTAAAACAACTTTTGGGATTTTTAACATGGACACTTTCAACAGTGTCCCTGTTGAAACAGGGACACTTTGTGAAAACAAAAGTGTTTTAACTAATGATGAAGAGGCAGATGATTCTACTTCTTGGAATAGAATCACTTGAAGGAAAGTGATGGGGATGTACATCTGAAGGAGAGGTCAGATGTGTTTATGATGTGTTTATGCTCTCCAGGAGTAGATATCCAGACTTCAGCCTGACCACGCTGCTCAGTTTAACAAACACCCAAAACAATGCAACGTAAAACAATAGTGGGTGGGGTCCCTGTAAACTGGAGAAAGCACAACAGGAAAACTCTCTGAGGTAAATCACCATGCATTGTCTGGTAATATGCTGCTGGGAAAGGCCATAATGACTCAGTGTGCTTCCCTGCTGAGGACATGCCAGGACCTCTCTCTCCTGACTTCTCTAACATTCCTGCTCAGTCAAATCATTCGGCTGTCACCACAGACTTTCATAAGCCATGGAATTTACAATTAGCACAGTTTAATGACATACCAGAGGATTGTGACCAGAAGACTGGCACTGGCATCCTTTAAAGTTGCAGTATGCAACTTTTATGAAAGTTATTTTGTCTTAAAATATTGTGAAATCATTATAAAAAAAAAGCTCAATTGTGAAAAAAAAAATTGAGCTCCTTCACCTGGTTTCTGAGCTTCTGATGCTATCAAATTTATATTGTATTATTTCATCTATTCTTATGGTTGTGCCAGTAGGAGCCATCCATTTGGAACCACAAAGGATAAGAGGTTCTTTAGGCAGATGCATCCTGTGGGCCTATATGCTTCCTTACTGACACAGTTTGGTGCCTGTCTGTTTGAAACAGTTTCTGTGTCACATGATATTCTTATGGCGAAATGCAAACTGACAGAGGGTGGGTTCGCCAATGCATTGGTGTTGCCGGACCCTTTACTACCTAAGACCCTCTCCCTGGCTCTGATTGGTTGCTTCTAGTTAGCCTGGGAGCATGCAGAGGATCTTAATCTTTTCACAGATTATTGATCTCGTACTTTACTGTCACGACATAGTGACAGTTTTAACAAATGTGTAAAAAAATATTTTTTATAGAAGTTACATAATCTTTAAAGCATGAAAGACAGGACGATTGTAGGCAAGGCTGAACATGATTGTGATGTTCTTCATGAACAATATAAAAATTAACCTGTATGTTAAATGTTTCTGTTTTAATTGCTGTCTTTTCTTGAAATAAAATTTGAAAAAATAACGTGCACACTTAATATGGAAGCAAAAGCAACTCAGGCTTCATTTGAAGCAACTCGATCGGCATTTCAAAACTGCATATCCATATTCTAAGAAAATGATCCACTTAGCAGTGAACACAGAAAGAAAACACTGCTCACCTCGTTGCTTCACTTTTGTAACAGCAACATCTCATCAACAGCAGAACATTTAACAGAGGCATCTTTTGAGATCAGATGGATTTTAGCATGAGCAAAAGAACCCAAAAACGTTGCTCAGACTCAGAAATAGTAAAAGATTGCTTTTTGACTTCAGCAGAAATATTGTCCAAAGACTTTGACAACAAGAATGCAACTCTCAAGCAAATAAAGGGATTACAATGATCTAATTAATCAATAATGAGGCAGATGGAAGACATTGGAAAGGACATGAGAAAACAACTGTTGACAGATCTGCGGCAGCTCCATGTTTCTCTTAGCAGTGGATGACAGCAAAGATGTGACTGATATTATTCACCTGTGTGTTTGCGTGAGGTTTCCAAAAAATCACTCTTTTTGTGACAAATTACTGTGCTTATCACCGCTCCACAGCCAAGGATATTATGACTGCACTTTTGGTGTTTTTCAAGAAAAATCATCTCATTTGGTCAAAAAGCAGACATGTGTATTTGCACTGAACCCCCCTGGACCTGCATGAAATGGTTCCTGCTTGACGGTGATGTTTTCAGCAGCAGTCAGTGGAAGACAAGAACCACTGTGGCCGTTACAATGCCGCCAAGAAAAATAATAAAGTCAGGTTTTCAAAAAAATAGAGAAAGAAAAAGACAAGCGTGTCAATTTATAACCCAGATTTTCTCTGAAAGGTGAGAAGACTGTGTGAGATTATCAACCATTGAGCAGAATTATCTCAGCTTCAGATTACTGTTTGGCTTCATTTTACTAGCTTTCTATGAACCAAGGAAAAAATGACCAACATATTCATATATTTAACTTGTCTCTGTACCTTTTACTATACCTAACAGATTGAATGCCGATGTTCATAATATCACAAAGTCTTCTAACAGTAAACGTTGCCTTATAAGCGGTTAGTTATAGATTTAAGAGCTTAACTCTTAAATCTATAACTAAGTCTGTGTTTGTTGAACATTGCAATACTAAGTATTGATGTTTTTTTTACTTTATTTACAGTTTTACCGGCATGTCCGTGTAAAAGCACTCGTCAATAAAACTGACAACAACAACTTATGTTCTTTGTAACGGTGGATTAACAAAAACTTCAAAGGAAGTATTTATATGGTAAATATTTTCATATAAAAATTAACCTGTATGTTAAATGTTTCTGTTGTTTTAATTGCTGTCTTTTCTTGAAATAAAATTTGAAAAAATAACGTGCACACTTAAAATTATGACTAAATATGTTTCTATTATTTTAAGGACTGTAACCAAAGTAAAGTGATATCAGTGGTCACAAGATCATCAAAGTGTTACCACAACACTTTAACTGATTGCAGCAAAACTCAAAGTTGGATTTTTCTAGAAACTGAAAATAAAACCAGAGAGCCCCGTCTTTCTTCCAGTGGAACGGTTAGACATCTCAAAAGCCATTTGAAAATCTCCAAGTTAATGTAAGTGTCATAAAACGTGTTGAAGGTGGTGAGGAAGATGCTGTGGGCTCAGGTTGAGATGAAGAATGAAGAATGAATTTAATGAAATCGTCAGAAACACAAAGTCCTAAATCCAGGCGGCACAGGATGAGCAGAAGGCTAAGGCACAAAACTGATAGCAACTGGTCAACAAGAGACATTTGACAAAAGATAAGACAGCTAAACAAGACTAGACTGCAAGACTGCTTGACACAACAGATCAGACAAGGACCCAACAAGGAATAAGGAACACAGACCTGTGCGATTAAATGCACAGAGGGTGGTAAGGTGACGAGACACAGCAGAGAACAATCAAGAGCTAGACAGGACAACATGAGACTCAATAGACACATAAACCTAAAAGAAACACAAAGAAAACTCAAATCCTTACAGTAAATAGGCTGTTTTTTACTCTTCTTCCTCCAAATGTGATAAAAACTAACATTAAAAGCAAAATGCCAATTCCAAAATACTTTGGCTGTTTTAAATTAGTGAAGCTATGTCTAACAGGGACCAATGACCTAAACATGAATATTTTAGTTTGTAGGGTAAATATTAATAGCACTAATGATGAAAGCCATAAAAATATTATTAAACAGTTCCAATAGTTTCTAAAAAGAACTACAGAAGACTGTAGAAAATTACAAAGTTAACCTGCACTTGTCCCCACGTCACAATCTCAGCCACTAAAACAGGAATCAGTCAATCCCAGTTAGCTGTATGTGAGTGACAGATATGGAATGAACATTGATGTTAAATAGTTTCCACAAAAAGTGGAATTTTGTATTTTCACAAAAGCAAGTTTGTGAAAACTGTCTGGTTTTAGTGCAACCACACAGTTCTAGACGTTTTGCTTCCATGTGGAGCTGCAGACATGAGAATGTAAATCAAGCAGATAGTCATCATCTTAGTTTTCTGCTGAGAAATGAGCACAGAGCCTTATTTAAAGATGAACAATAAAAGCTAAGCTTCAGGCAGCTCAAAGCAGTGTGTGTGTGAATCCTGTTTTCAGCAGACTTCATCATGTGAGAAATGCTGGTTTCTATTTTTAACCTGTGCTCACTTGGCACTGGTGACGTTTTTGCAAAAAAATTCTATGTTAGTGCAATAGATTATAAACAAAACTGAAACCCTATGTTGCCCATGTCTACCCAGCATACTGCAAAAACTGCTCAGAAACATGAAGAAACACAACAGCCCCACCAGCTTTTTTCATCTCTGCCTCCTGATCTGATCAGATTTGTAGGGACAAATCTGATGAACAAGTCCAACAACAACAGCCACACCTCGACGAGTCCGTAAGTGTCTGCTGCCAATCTCCCAGTGCCGCTGCAGGACAAGCTTCTCCATCACTATCTGGAATGAGGCAACTAATCAAATGCACCCCACACAACATTGTTATGTATGGACTAGGCCTTTAGAGAAACTCAATGGATGGATAAATTACCCGTGCCCTAGAGAAGACAAAGCAGTTTTAGTGTAGCATAGATTTCATGTGTATTTCCTCTCTAGAAAAAACTGTGACTCTGAAATAAAACTAAATTTCCTTTCACTTATATGCTTATGTTTCTCAGGTTTGTCTTTCTTTAAAACACTCAAGACATCCACAGTTAAACTTCGCCTTAATTATCTGCAGTAGGTCACGTTAAGTGGCATTCTTTTTTTTAACACAAATACAGACACTATTATATTTGGTTCTGTCTGTTTCTCTTGTGACAAAGGTGTTGATTTTGCTGCCCTGATAACTCGTGAGTTGTGTCACTAATCAATGTGTGAAAATAGATGCTGCTCTAGGTTTTGATAACCAAGTGTAAGGATAATAAAATCTTACCTTTCTCCATCTCAGACATTTGTTAAACGTAAAGCCCTTTCTTTCTTATTTATAACTTTGTTCTTGGATTATTGCAATTTGGTTTTTTTGGGGGGAAGAGTTGATTAGGGAACCCTATCACATATACAACTGGTGAAAAATGTGATGTCTAACAGGTAACAGATGATATTACCATATCTTTCAATCAAGTTTAACTTTGATTTAAAAGACAGTTTTTTGTCTTCTAATCTATCAAGTCAACCTAAAGTCTGAAGTTTGTATATTGACTGGATCTGCTTCAGTCCTCTGTTAGGAAATGATGGCGGACACTTAGAGGAGTCTTGACCATATTTGCTTTGTTTCTGAAGTTCAATGTGAACGGCAAATATGTGTTTAAAGGTGTGCATAGATGTTTATTTATCTCATCTTGCAGGGTCGATCCAAGATTGTATGAAGCCTTGATCATGATTTGACTTAGGGAACCCTCTTACTACTAAGAACATCAGCACCACTAATAAGATTTCAACATAGACCTTGTTTAATTGGCCAATCTTAAAAGCAATCAGTTATAATTGTAGTTTACTGAGATGTGAACAAACAAAACACAAACTCAACGGTTAATGTAATAGCATTAGATTGTAGCTGTGATAACAAAACAAACTTTTACAGCAACAGGACAATTGTTTCATTCAAGTATCGCCCTCCAGATGTAGAGCATGTAGGTCTGAAGAAATGAAGAGTAAAGACAAATGAGGCCATGTTAGCTTCTAATGTAGTGCTAAAAAGGTTTTCACTTCTGATGCATATTAAAGTACATTTTGGTACTACAGTACAATAGTTGGTCCCTATTATTTCCTGATTTCAACAATTCGTGCTCAGTTACTGTCCAAACTGCTCCCAAGAATGTCTCCTTGGAGCAAACTCCCAAGAGACACAGTAACAACTTAACTCAGTGACATTTCTTTATTCATCTTTTCTTTCTAGATGACTCTCAAAAGTACATCAGTAGCCAACACAAGAAGTTTGATAACCTACCAACAGATGAGAGAAACAAGTTTCATAAATAGAATTTTAATAGTTCACTTTTAACTTAATAGTGAATTTATATTCAAAAAGTGCATCCTAATATGTATTAAAACATGAGAGACAATCAATAAATCTGCTTTGGTTTTCTGAGTCAATCATGAATAATGTAGATATTTCCTATCAGTGGGGTCTTTGAGGAACCTTTCAGCTGAACGTCTTTGTAGAGAGATCACTACATGAGAACAGGTGAGCAGGGTAACCTTACAGATTTGACTGCTGACATTGAGCAGTGAAAAGGCTGGGTGTGCTTCATTTGTGTAAAACTCACCCTAGTTAGGTTGCAATAGTGGAAACATTTAAAGTGTCACAACTAATTTGACAATAACTAATCATTTGCAGCTGCTCAGAGTTATAGATGCATGGCAACTGCATAGTCAATAATAATAATATGGCAACCTCACCAAAAATGTTCAGACATAATTCATGCTGCTGTATCGTTCCGGATGCTACTCTTAGACGTACGTTTCTTAAGAGACATTAATTAAAGTCCTGCACCTCGCAGCCCACTGCATAGTCTTTTCATTGACGCACTGTTTCCTCGAATCTTTCACTATGTAACGCAAATTTTCTCCTTATGTTTGAGTCTCATTTTTAAAATCTGACTTGCAATAACCTATGTTTATTACATGATCTAATCTTCACAGATCACATAAGTTGCAAACAGATTACTTTATATTACTTTTTATCCACATTTTTGGACGAGTTTCAACTGTTACATAACTGTTACGTTCCAGTGACTGTAGCTACAAAAGGGGAAAAAAGTTTAGCCATTTTCTTTTTTTCAGTCCTGTGGAGTTCAGTGCATGTATTCCTGCTACTGCTTTGTCTTTGTTTGTGCTATTATCCAGTCTTTTGACACGCACCTCCCTCTGAACCTAAATCAGAGACACTTCCTGTCTCTGATTTAGGTGGAAATGTTTGTTTTCTTGTAGAAAGGGAGAAGATATCAGGAAAGAAAATTGAAGCAAAGACTTAATGCAGTTTGCAGATTTTTTCAATGACATTTGAAACTAATTTGCATTATCGAAACACAACTGGCTTGATGGAAATTATGCTTGGACCAATTTGGATCATTTAGATTTGATCATTAGATTAGATTATCAACTGAACATAGCAGCACCACTGAACCTGATTCTTAATTGGAATAAGTTCAAATTAAGATAATCTCTTTTTTTTTCTCATCAATAATACTATTTATGCAAAGATAGTGCTTTGTAAATTGTTTTATGTGCATGGAATCAGTTTTTATATGAAGTTTCACCACCTTCTGAGCATATCAATAAATCAACATTAGTTTAGTGTTGTGTGCCACTCATTAAATTTCTTTTCATGACATTTCTCCTCACACATCAGAAGTCAGTATGGCCCCTTCCTGTCTCTACTCTATGCTCAGTTTGAACCGCTGCATACTTAAACAAGAGGAACATCTTCAGAGAAAACCGTAGTGGATAATAGGAATGAACCCTCAGCAGCAAAACAGCCCAGTGCATAAAAACAACCTCTCCATGACCAAATAAGTGGCTCCATATTAGCCGTGAGAGCAGACCGGGTCTCTGCTAAAAGACAAGTCTTCCTTCAGAGACTGTGGAGGAAATGCCTTTGTGATGAGAGGCTGCTAGATCTCTACTGACTCTCCCTGCCTGCTTGATTTCTTTCAAAGCACCACCCCTAACATTTTGTTCTTGCCTGCTCAGTCATACTTAGACTTTAGATCAAGCCTACAAAAGTCTAACCCAATCCAGCCCAAGCCCAGAGGCGTTGTGTCCGAGCCTGATCCAACACAACCAGTTAACCCTAATTATAAGCCTGAACCCAAAGTAATTATTTTAATTCTGATTTTACTCATTCCTTTTTTTAAACCACCATGGAAGTAATCACTGTAACTCCTCCCATTTTTAGGTTTTGCTTAGTCTTCCAGCTCCATCTTGTCACTTGTTGTGACAGTGTGATTGACAGGATTCTATCTTTGCTGCTGCCTGAGCGGAACAGGCCTGCATGTGCATGCAGTGCATTACACTTGTTACAGTCTGATTAACTTCTGCACCCTACTTCATCAACAGGTTAAGTTATCTACTCCTCTATAATAAATAGATTAACACAACACAATTTTATATTCTCATCTGGTTTGATCTATTCTGTGTATTTTGTGGGCTTATTAAACATAACAGTCTGTTTGATCAGCAAATACTGATCAAACAGACGACTAATTTGATCTGGGATCTGCACACTAGTACGAGTCTATGGATCTAGTTTGTTTAGAACTTCAGGCGCACTTCAAGCATTTAGTATGCCACGATTTGAACCGTTTGGACTCTTTTTATGATGTTCCACATAGACTGTGAATGTAAACCAGACACACCTGACACTCAAAATGCTTTTGGTCTGAACGCACCAAAAGGACACGAGTCAAACTTGAAGTGTCAAATGCGTTTTTGACAAGAGTAATACGTTTGGATCTGTCTCTTCATCAGATTGTCCTGGATCTGATGAAGTTCCCTACCATAGGCTGATACTTATCCTCATCTTTACCAAACAACTCCAGATCTGATTCTCCTGTAGAATCCTGTTTCACTTCTTCCTCCTACAACAACGTGGAGTCATTAAATACACTGAAATGGTCTGATGTCTATGACAATTCATATTCATGAAAGGTCTGTTATTTCTAAACACAAATTATTCAATTGTTTTCACTAGTCAAAATATTGTTATAGGTTTTTTTTATCATCAAGAATATCAATAATTATAACAAAAATAACAAAAGAAGTTAAATATTTAACTCATCTACCCTCTTTCCATAAAATGTGGATGCTGGCAGGTAGGCCATTTTTATTTAGGAAAAAAAGGCTCTTCACTTTACGCAAACCTATCACATGACACATCACTGGAAAGCCCAGGATATCCTCTAAAGCAGGGGTCACCAACCTTTTTGAGACTGGGAGCTACTTCACAGTAACACGAAAGGCTACTTGTTTGATACAGTCTTTATAACTATATTTATATATGATCATGCTGCCTGATCATATTAATGTCAGGACTACTCACAATAGTTATCAGTAATAATTTACCATGGTGCTTTATAAATTGTTTTATGTGCATTTCTTCTGTGTCAAAAGATATTTTACACACACAGCTGTCAGTCTGATGCGTGAGGTGGGGAACGCCAAAGCTTCCGTCTTATTGGTCAGTTTGCTTTTGTTTATTTCATGGCTTTGCGTTTTCCTGTGAGCTAAAAATGAACCAGTTGGGTTTGAACCTCCCGTTGTTCTACGTTCAGCCTGAGCTTCCGACAGTCTGCGCGGTTCTGGCGGGTCGCCGGTTTATTCGCTTTTTTTGTGGTTTGCGAACCGAACAGCTGACGGGTCCCGCTGGCTGACACCAGCAGATGTGGAAAAAATAAAGGTCCAACACAAAACTATCACTGCACCTGATCTGCAAGAGCACAAAATCAACACAAACCTAAAACACAAGAACAGCGGATTTGTTTTCCCAGACGATGCTAAATAATAAAGACATGGAAAAATGTTGGTGTTGATTCCCAGGTGAAGGTGTTGGTTCCCAGGATCAGTGTTTCCCAGGTGAAGGTGTTGATTCCCAGGTGAAGGTGTTGATTCCCAGGTGAAGGTGTTGGTTCCCAGGTGAAGGTGTTGATTCCCAGGTGAAGGTGTTGGTTCCCAGGTGAAGGTGTTGATTCCCAGGTGAGGTGTTGGTTCCCAGGTGAAGGTGTTGATTCCAGGTGAAGGTGTTGATTCCCAGGTGAAGGTGTTGGTTCCCAGGTGAAGGTGTTGGTTCCCAGGATCAGGTGTTGGTTCCCAGGATGGTGTTGATTCCCAGGTGAAGGTGTTGATTCCCAGGTGAAGGTGTTGATTCCCAGGTGAAGGTGTTGATTCCCAGGTGAAGGTGTTGATTCCCAGGTGAAGGTGTTGATTCCCAGGTGAAGGTGTTGGTTCCCAGGATCAGGTGTTGGTTCCCAGGTGAAGGTGTTGATTCCCAGGTGAAGGTGTTGATTCCCAGGTGAAGGTGTTGGTTCCCAGGTGAAGGTGTTGATTCCCAGGTGAAGGTGTTGGTTCCCATCAGGTGTTGGTTCCAGGTGGTGTTGGTTCCCAGGTGAAGGTGTTGGTTCCCAGGTGAAGGTGTTGGTTCCCAGGTGAAGGTGTTGGTTCCCAGGTGAAGGTGTTGATTCCCAGGTGAAGGTGTTGGTTCCCAGGATCAGGTGTTGGTTCCCAGGTGAAGGTGTTGATTCCCAGGTGAAGGTGTTGATTCCCAGGTGAAGGTGTTGGTTCCCAGGTGAAGGTGTTGGTTCCCAGGATCAGGTGTTGGTTCCCAGGTGAGGTGTTGGTTCCCAGGATCAGGTGTTGGTTCCCAGGTGAAGGTGTTGGTTCCCAGGTGAAGGTGTTGATTCCCAGGTGAAGGTGTTGATTCCCAGGTGAAGGTGTTGATTCCCAGGTGAAGGTGTTGATTCCCAGGATCAGGTGTTGGTTCCCAGGTGAAGGTGTTGGTTCCCAGGATCAGGTGGTTCCCAGGTGAAGGTGTTGGTTCCCAGGTGAAGGTGTTGGTTCCCAGGTGAAGGTGTTGATTCCCAGGTGAAGGTGTTGGTTCCCAGGTGAAGGTGTTGGTTCCCAGGTGAAGGTGTTTGATTCCCAGGATCAGGTGTTGATTCCCAGGATCAGGTGTTGGTTCCCAGGTGAAGGTGTTGGTTCCCAGGTGAAGGTGTTGGTTCCCAGGTGAAGGTGTTGATTCCCAGGATCAGGTGTTGATTCCCAGGTGAAGGTGTTGGTTCCCAGGTGAAGGTGTTGATTCCCAGGATCAGGTGTTGATTCCCAGGTGAAGGTGTTGGTTCCCAGGATCAGGTGTTGGTTCCCAGGTGAAGGTGTTGGTTCCCAGGTGAAGGTGTTGATTCCCAGGTGAAGGTGTTGGTTCCCAGGTGAAGGTGTTGGTTCCCAGGTGAAGGTGTTGGTTCCCAGGTGAAGGTGTTGATTCCCAGGATCAGGTGTTGATTCCCAGGATCAGGTGTTGGTTCCCAGGTGAAGGTGTTGGTTCCCAGGTGAAGGTGTTGGTTCCCAGGTGAAGGTGTTGATTCCCAGGATCAGGTGTTGATTCCCAGGTGAAGGTGTTGGTTCCCAGGTGAAGGTGTTGATTCCCAGGATCAGGTGTTGATTCCCAGGTGAAGGTGTTGGTTCCCAGGATCAGGTGTTGGTTCCCAGGATCAGGTGTTGGTTCCCAGGATCAGGTGTTGGTTCCCAGGATCAGGTGTTGGTTCCCAGGATCAGGTGTTGGTTCCCAGGTGAAGGTGTTGGTTCCCAGGTGAAGGTGTTGGTTCCCAGGTGAAGGTGTTGATTCCCAGGTGAAGGTGTTGGTTCCCAGGATCAGGTGTTGGTTCCCAGGTGAAGGTGTTGATTCCCAGGTGAAGGTGTTGATTCCCAGGTGAAGGTGTTGGTTCCCAGGTGAAGGTGTTGGTTCCCAGGATCAGGTGTTGGTTCCCAGGATCAGGTGTTGGTTCCCAGGATCAGGTGTTGGTTCCCAGGTGAAGGTGTTGGTTCCCAGGTGAAGGTGTTGATTCCCAGGTGAAGGTGTTGATTCCCAGGTGAAGGTGTTGATTCCCAGGTGAAGGTGTTGATTCCCAGGATCAGGTGTTGGTTCCCAGGTGAAGGTGTTGGTTCCCAGGTGAAGGTGTTGGTTCCCAGGTGAAGGTGTTGGTTCCCAGGTGAAGGTGTGGTTCCCAGGTGAAGGTGTTGATTCCCAGGTGAAGGTGTTGGTTCCCAGGTGAAGGTGTTGGTTCCCAGGTGAAGGTGTTGATTCCCAGGATAAGGTGTTGATTCCCAGGATCAGGTGTTGGTTCCCAGGTGAAGGTGTTGGTTCCCAGGTGAAGGTGTTGGTTCCCAGGTGAAGGTGTTGATTCCCAGGATCAGGTGTTGGTTCCCA
Organism: Poeciliopsis prolifica; assembly: GCF_027474105.1. NCBI lineage: Eukaryota > Metazoa > Chordata > Actinopteri > Cyprinodontiformes > Poeciliidae > Poeciliopsis > Poeciliopsis prolifica. The sequence goes on from NW_026562555.1 coordinate 68,333, forward strand.
GGTGAAGGTGTTTTCCCAGGTGAAGGTGTTGGTTCCCAGGTGAAGGTGTTGATTCCCAGGATCAGGTGTTGATTCCCAGGATCAGGTGTTGATTCCCAGGATCAGGTGTTGGTTCCCAGGTGAAGGTGTTGGTTCCCAGGATCAGGTGTTGGTTCCCAGGTGAAGGTGTTGGTTCCCAGGTGAAGGTGTTGGTTCCCAGGTGAAGGTGTTGATTCCCAGGTGAAGGTGTTGGTTCCCAGGTGAAGGTGTTGGTTCCCAGGTGAAGGTGTTGATTCCCAGGTGAAGGTGTTGATTCCCAGGTGAAGGTGTTGGTTCCCAGGATCAGGTGTTGGTTCCCAGGATCAGGTGTTGGTTCCCAGGTGAAGGTGTTGGTTCCCAGGTGAAGGTGTTGGTTCCCAGGTGAAGGTGTTGGTTCCCAGGTGAAGGTGTTGATTCCCAGGTGAAGGTGTTGATTCCCAGGTGAAGGTGTTGATTCCCAGGTGAAGGTGTTGGTTCCCAGGTGAAGTGTTGGTTCCCAGGATCAGGTGTTGGTTCCCAGGATCAGGTGTTGATTCCCAGGTGAAGGTGTTGATTCCCAGGTGAAGGTGTTGGTTCCCAGCTGAAGGTGTTGATTCCCAGGTGAAGGTGTTGATTCCCAGGTGAAGGTGTTGGTTCCCAGGATCAGGTGTTGGTTCCCAGGTGAAGGTGTTGATTCCCAGGTGAAGGTGTTGATTCCCAGGTGAAGGTGTTGGTTCCCAGGTGAAGGTGTTGGTTCCCAGGTGAAGGTGTTGGTTCCCAGGTGAAGGTGTTGATTCCCAGCTGAAGGTGTTGATTCCCAGGTGAAGGTGTTGATTCCCAGGTGAAGGTGTTGGTTCCCAGGTGAAGGTGTTGGTTCCCAGGATCAGGTGTTGGTTCCCAGGATCAGGTGTTGATTCCCAGGTGAAGGTGTTGATTCCCAGGTGAAGGTGTTGATTCCCAGGTGAAGGTGTTGGTTCCCAGGATCAGGTGTTGGTTCCCAGGTGAAGGTGTTGATTCCCAGGTGAAGGTGTTGGTTCCCAGGTGAAGGTGTTGATTCCCAGGTGAAGGTGTTGGTTCCCAGGATCAGGTGTTGGTTCCCAGGATCAGTGTTGGTTCCCAGGTGAAGGTGTTGGTTCCCAGGTGAAGGTGTTGATTCCCAGGTGAAGGTGTTGATTCCCAGGTGAAGGTGTTGATTCCCAGGTGAAGGTGTTGATTCCCAGGTGAAGGTGTTGGTTCCCAGGTGAAGGTGTTGGTTCCCAGGATCAGGTGTTGGTTCCCAGGTGAAGGTGTTGGTTCCCAGGTGAAGGTGTTGATTCCCAGGTGAAGGTGTTGGTTCCCAGGTGAAGGTGTTGGTTCCCAGGTGAAGGTGTTGATTCCCAGGATCAGGTGTTGGTTCCCAGGTGAAGGTGTTGGTTCCCAGGTGAAGGTGTTGGTTCCCAGGTGAAGGTGTTGATTCCCAGGATCAGGTGTTGATTCCCAGGATCAGGTGTTGATTCCCAGGATCAGGTGTTGGTTCCCAGGTGAAGGTGTTGGTTCCCAGGTGAAGGTGTTGGTTCCCAGGTGAAGGTGTTGGTTCCCAGGTGAAGGTGTTGGTTCCCAGGTGAAGGTGTTGGTTCCCAGGTGAAGGTGTTGATTCCCAGGTGAAGGTGTTGGTTCCCAGGTGAAGGTTTGATTCCCAGGTGAAGGTGTTGATTCCCAGGTGAAGGTGTTGATTCCCAGGTGAAGGTGTTGGTTCCCAGGTGAAGGTGTTGATTCCCAGGTGAAGGTGTTGATTCCCAGGTGAAGGTGTTGGTTCCCAGCTGAAGGTGTTGATTCCCAGGTGAAGGTGTTGATTCCCAGGTGAAGGTGTTGGTTCCCAGGTGAAGGTGTTGATTCCCAGGTGAAGGTGTTGGTTCCCAGGTGAAGGTGTTGATTCCCAGGTGAAGGTGTTGATTCCCAGGTGAAGGTGTTGATTCCCAGGTGAAGGTGTTGATTCCCAGGTGAAGGTGTTGGTTCCCAGGTGAAGGTGTTGATTCCCAGGTGAAGGTGTTGGTTCCCAGGTGAAGGTGTTGATTCCCAGGTGAAGGTGTTGATTCCCAGGTGAAGGTGTTGGTTCCCAGCTGAAGGTGTTGATTCCCAGGTGAAGGTGTTGATTCCCAGGTGAAGGTGTTGGTTCCCAGGATCAGGTGTTGGTTCCCAGGTGAAGGTGTTGATTCCCAGGTGAAGGTGTTGATTCCCAGGTGAAGGTGTTGGTTCCCAGGTGAAGGTGTTGGTTCCCAGGTGAAGGTGTTGGTTCCCAGGTGAAGGTGTTGATTCCCAGCTGAAGGTGTTGATTCCCAGGTGAAGGTGTTGATTCCCAGGTGAAGGTGTTGGTTCCCAGGTGAAGGTGTTGGTTCCCAGGATCAGGTGTTGGTTCCCAGGATCAGGTTGATTCCCAGGTGAAGGTGTTGATTCCCAGGTGAAGGTGTTGATTCCCAGGTGAAGGTGTTGGTTCCCAGGATCAGGTGTTGGTTCCCAGGTGAAGGTGTTGATTCCCAGGTGAAGGTGTTGGTTCCCAGTGAAGGTGTTGATTCCCAGGTGAAGGTGTTGGTTCCCAGGTGAAGGTGTTGATTCCCAGGTGAAGGTGTTGGTTCCCAGGTGAAGGTGTTGATTCCCAGGTGAAGGTGTTGATTCCCAGGTGAAGGTGTTGATTCCCAGGTGAAGGTGTTGGTTCCCAGGTGAAGGTGTTGGTTCCCAGGTGAAGGTGTTGGTTCCCAGGATCAGGTGTTGGTTCCCAGGATCAGGTGTTGATTCCCAGGTGAAGGTGTTGATTCCCAGGTGAAGGTGTTGATTCCCAGGTGAAGGTGTTGATTCCCAGGTGAAGGTGTTGATTCCCAGGTGAAGGTGTTGATTCCCAGGTGAAGGTGTTGGTTCCCAGGATCAGGTGTTGGTTCCAGGTGAAGGTGTTGATTCCCAGGTGAAGGTGTTGATTCCCAGGTGAAGGTGTTGGTTCCCAGGTGAAGGTGTTGATTCCCAGGTGAAGGTGTTGGTTCCCAGGATCAGGTGTTGGTTCCCAGGATCAGGTGTTGGTTCCCAGGTGAAGGTGTTGGTTCCCAGGTGAAGGTGTTGGTTCCCAGGTGAAGGTGTTGGTTTCCCAGGTGAAGGTGTTGATTCCCAGGTGAAGGTGTTGGTTCCCAGGATCAGGTGTTGGTTCCCAGGTGAAGGTGTTGATTCCCAGGTGAAGGTGTTGATTCCCAGGTGAAGGTGTTGGTTCCCAGGTGAAGGTGTTGGTTCCCAGGATCAGGTGTTGGTTCCCAGGATCAGGTGTTGGTTCCCAGGATCAGGTGTTGGTTCCCAGGTGAAGGTGTTGGTTCCCAGGTGAAGGTGTTGATTCCCAGGTGAAGGTGTTGATTCCCAGGTGAAGGTGTTGATTCCCAGGTGAAGGTGTTGATTCCCAGGATCAGGTGTTGGTTCCCAGGTGAAGGTGTTGGTTCCCAGGATCAGGTGTTGGTTCCCAGGTGAAGGTGTTGGTTCCCAGGTGAAGGTGTTGGTTCCCAGGTGAAGGTGTTGATTCCCAGGTGAAGGTGTTGGTTCCCAGGTGAAGGTGTTGGTTCCCAGGTGAAGGTGTTGATTCCCAGGATCAGGTGTTGATTCCCAGGATCAGGTGTTGATTCCCAGGATCAGGTGTTGGTTCCCAGGTGAAGGTGTTGGTTCCCAGGTGAAGGTGTTGGTTCCCAGGTGAAGGTGTTGATTCCCAGGATCAGGTGTTGATTCCCAGGTGAAGGTGTTGATTTCCAGGTGAAGGTGTTGATTCCCAGGTGAAGGTGTTGATTCCCAGGTGAAGGTGTTGGTTCCCAGGATCAGGTGTTGGTTCCCAGGTGAAGGTGTTGGTTCCCAGGTGAAGGTGTTGGTTCCCAGGTGAAGGTGTTGGTTCCCAGGTGAAGGTGTTGGTTCCCAGGTGAAGGTGTTGGTTCCCAGGTGAAGGTGTTGATTCCCAGGATCAGGTGTTGATTCCCAGGATCAGGTGTTGGTTCCCAGGTGAAGGTGTTGGTTCCCAGGTGAAGGTGTTGGTTCCCAGGTGAAGGTGTTGATTCCCAGGATCAGGTGTTGATTCCCAGGTGAAGGTGTTGGTTCCCAGGTGAAGGTGTTGATTCCCAGGATCAGGTGTTGATTCCCAGGTGAAGGTGTTGGTTCCCAGGATCAGGTGTTGGTTCCCAGGATCAGGTGTTGGTTCCCAGGATCAGGTGTTGGTTCCCAGGATCAGGTGTTGGTTCCCAGGATCAGGTGTTGGTTCCCAGGTGAAGGTGTTGGTTCCCAGGTGAAGGTGTTGGTTCCCAGGTGAAGGTGTTGATTCCCAGGTGAAGGTGTTGGTTCCCAGGATCAGGTGTTGGTTCCCAGGTGAAGGTGTTGATTCCCAGGTGAAGGTGTTGATTCCCAGGTGAAGGTGTTGGTTCCCAGGTGAAGGTGTTGGTTCCCAGGATCAGGTGTTGGTTCCCAGGATCAGGTGTTGGTTCCCAGGATCAGGTGTTGGTTCCCAGGTGAAGGTGTTGGTTCCCAGGTGAAGGTGTTGATTCCCAGGTGAAGGTGTTGATTCCCAGGTGAAGGTGTTGATTCCCAGGTGAAGGTGTTGATTCCCAGGATCAGGTGTTGATTCCCAGGTGAAGGTGTTGATTCCCAGGTGAAGGTGTTGGTTCCCAGGTGAAGGTGTTGGTTCCCAGGTGAAGGTGTTGGTTCCCAGGTGAAGGTGTTGATTCCCAGGTGAAGGTGTTGGTTCCCAGGTGAAGGTGTTGGTTCCCAGGTGAAGGTGTTGATTCCCAGGATAAGGTGTTGATTCCCAGGATCAGGTGTTGGTTCCCAGGTGAAGGTGTTGGTTCCCAGGTGAAGGTGTTGGTTCCCAGGTGAAGGTGTTGATTCCCAGGATCAGGTGTTGGTTCCCAGGTGAAGGTGTTGGTTCCCAGGTGAAGGTGTTGGTTCCCAGGTGAAGGTGTTGATTCCCAGGATCAGGTGTTGATTCCCAGGATCAGGTGTTGATTCCCAGGATCAGGTGTTGGTTCCCAGGTGAAGGTGTTGGTTCCCAGGATCAGGTGTTGGTTCCCAGGTGAAGGTGTTGGTTCCCAGGTGAAGGTGTTGGTTCCCAGGTGAAGGTGTTGATTCCCAGGTGAAGGTGTTGGTTCCCAGGTGAAGGTGTTGGTTCCCAGGTGAAGGTGTTGGTTCCCAGGTGAAGGTGTTGATTCCCAGGTGAAGGTGTTGGTTCCCAGGATCAGGTGTTGGTTCCCAGGATCAGGTGTTGGTTCCCAGGTGAAGGTGTTGGTTCCCAGGTGAAGGTGTTGGTTCCCAGGTGAAGGTGTTGGTTCCCAGGTGAAGGTGTTGATTCCCAGGTGAAGGTGTTGATTCCCAGGTGAAGGTGTTGATTCCCAGGTGAAGGTGTTGGTTCCCAGGTGAAGGTGTTGGTTCCCAGGATCAGGTGTTGGTTCCCAGGATCAGGTGTTGATTCCCAGGTGAAGGTGTTGATTCCCAGGTGAAGGTGTTGGTTCCCAGCTGAAGGTGTTGATTCCCAGGTGAAGGTGTTGATTCCCAGGTGAAGGTGTTGGTTCCCAGGATCAGGTGTTGGTTCCCAGGTGAAGGTGTTGATTCCCAGGTGAAGGTGTTGATTCCCAGGTGAAGGTGTTGGTTCCCAGGTGAAGGTGTTGGTTCCCAGGTGAAGGTGTTGGTTCCCAGGTGAAGGTGTTGATTCCCAGCTGAAGGTGTTGATTCCCAGGTGAAGGTGTTGATTCCCAGGTGAAGGTGTTGGTTCCCAGGTGAAGGTGTTGGTTCCCAGGATCAGGTGTTGGTTCCCAGGATCAGGTGTTGATTCCCAGGTGAAGGTGTTGATTCCCAGGTGAAGGTGTTGATTCCCAGGTGAAGGTGTTGGTTCCCAGGATCAGGTGTTGGTTCCCAGTGAAGGTGTTGATTCCCAGGTGAAGGTGTTGGTTCCCAGGTGAAGGTGTTGATTCCCAGGTGAAGGTGTTGGTTCCAGGATCAGGTGTTGGTTCCCAGGATCAGGTGTTGGTTCCCAGGTGAAGGTGTTGGTTCCCAGGTGAAGGTGTTGATTCCCAGGTGAAGGTGTTGATTCCCAGGTGAAGGTGTTGATTCCCAGGTGAAGGTGTTGATTCCCAGGTGAAGGTGTTGGTTCCCAGGTGAAGGTGTTGGTTCCCAGGATCAGGTGTTGGTTCCCAGGTGAAGGTGTTGGTTCCCAGGTGAAGGTGTGATTCCCAGGTGAAGGTGTTGGTTCCCAGGTGAAGGTGTTGGTTCCCAGGTGAAGGTGTTGATTCCCAGGATCAGGTGTTGGTTCCCAGGTGAAGGTGTTGGTTCCCAGGTGAAGGTGTTGGTTCCCAGGTGAAGGTGTTGATTCCCAGGATCAGGTGTTGATTCCCAGGATCAGGTGTTGATTCCCAGGATCAGGTGTTGGTTCCCAGGTGAAGGTGTTGGTTCCCAGGTGAAGGTGTTGGTTCCCAGGTGAAGGTGTTGGTTCCCAGGTGAAGGTGTTGGTTCCCAGGTGAAGGTGTTGGTTCCCAGGTGAAGGTGTTGATTCCCAGGTGAAGGTGTTGGTTCCCAGGTGAAGGTGTTGATTCCCAGGTGAAGGTGTTGATTCCCAGGTGAAGGTGTTGATTGGTGTGATTCCCAGGTGAAGGTGTTGGTTCCCAGGTGAAGGTGTTGATTCCCAGGTGAAGGTGTTGATTCCCAGGTGAAGGTGTTGGTTCCCAGCTGAAGTGTTGATTCCCAGGTGAAGTGTTGATTCCCAGGTGAAGGTGTTGGTTCCCAGGTGAAGGTTGATTCCCAGGTGAAGGTGTTGGTTCCCAGGTGAAGGTGTTGATTCCCAGGTGAAGGTGTTGATTCCCAGGTGAAGGTGTTGATTCCCAGGTGAAGGTGTTGATTCCCAGGTGAAGGTGTTTGGTTCCCAGGTGAAGGTGTTGATTCCCAGGTGAAGGTGTGGTTCCCAGGTGAAGGTGTTGATTCCCAGGTGAAGGTGTTGATTCCCAGGTGAAGGTGTTGGTTCCCAGCTGAAGGTGTTGATTCCCAGGTGAAGGTGTTGATTCCCAGGTGAAGGTGTTGGTTCCCAGGATCAGGTGTTGGTTCCCAGGTGAAGGTGTTGATTCCCAGGTGAAGGTGTTGATTCCCAGGTGAAGGTGTTGGTTCCCAGGTGAAGGTGTTGGTTCCCAGGTGAAGGTGTTGGTTCCCAGGTGAAGGTGTTGATTCCCAGCTGAAGGTGTTTGATTCCCAGGTGAAGGTGTTGATTCCCAGGTGAAGGTGTTGGTTCCCAGGTGAAGGTGTTGGTTCCCAGGATCAGGTGTTGGTTCCCGGATCAGTGTTGATTCCCAGGTGAAGGTGTTGATTCCCAGGTGAAGGTGTTGATTCCCAGGTGAAGGTGTTGGTTCCCAGGATCAGGTGTTGGTTCCCAGTGAAGGTGTTGATTCCCAGGTGAAGGTGTTGGTTCCCAGGTGAAGGTGTTGATTCCCAGGTGAAGGTGTTGGTTCCCAGGATCAGGTGTTGGTTCCCAGGATCAGGTGTTGGTTCCCAGGTGAAGGTGTTGGTTCCCAGGTGAAGGTGTTGATTCCCAGTGAAGGTTTGATTCCCAGGTGAAGGTGTTGATTCCCAGGTGAAGGTGTTGATTCCCAGTGAAGGTGTTGGTTCCCAGGTGAAGGTGTTGGTTCCCAGGATCAGGTGTTGGTTCCCAGGTGAAGGTGTTGGTTCCCAGGTGAAGGTGTTGATTCCCAGGTGAAGGTGTTGGTTCCCAGGTGAAGGTGTTGGTTCCCAGGTGAAGGTGTTGATTCCCAGGATCAGGTGTTGGTTCCCAGGTGAAGGTGTTGGTTCCCAGGTGAAGGTGTTGGTTCCCAGGTGAAGGTGTTGATTCCCAGGATCAGGTGTTGATTCCCAGGATCAGGTGTTGATTCCCAGGATCAGGTGTTGGTTCCCAGGTGAAGGTGTTGGTTCCCAGGTGAAGGTGTTGGTTCCCAGGTGAAGGTGTTGGTTTCCCAGGTGAAGGTGTTGGTTCCCAGGTGAAGGTGTTGGTTCCCAGGTGAAGGTGTTGATTCCCAGGTGAAGGTGTTGGTTCCCAGGTGAAGGTGTTGATTCCCAGGTGAAGGTGTTGATTCCAGGTGAAGGTGTTGATTCCCAGGTGAAGGTGTTGGTTCCCAGGTGAAGGTGTTGATTCCCAGGTGAAGGTGTTGATTCCCAGGTGAAGGTGTTGGTTCCCAGCTGAAGGTGTTGATTCCCAGGTGAAGGTGTTGATTCCCAGGTGAAGGTGTTGGTTCCCAGGTGAAGGTGTTGATTCCCAGGTGAAGGTGTTGGTTCCCAGGTGAAGGTGTTGATTCCCAGGTGAAGGTGTTGATTCCCAGGTGAAGGTGTTGATTCCAGGTGAAGGTGTTGATTCCCAGGTGAAGGTGTTGGTTCCCAGGTGAAGGTGTTGATTCCAGGTGAAGGTGTTGGTTCCCAGGTGAAGGTGTTGGTTCCCAGGTGAAGGGTGTTGGTTCCCAGTGAAGGTGGTGTTAGACGTCCAGAGAACGAGAAGGTGAAGCTGTTTGCTTTATTTCTACTCTACTTTGACTAGATTAAATGGTTAACCCACAGTCTAGCATCAGTATCAGCCGTCAGGGTGACCCATCAGCTCTCTAGTTCGGGAAACATCAAAGCTCATGAACTGACGACCCGCCAGAAACCGAACACGGTAAAAAAGCTCCACTGGATCCAAACAAACCTCTTAGAACTGTGGGAGGTTTCAAACTCTTGTCATTAATTTACAGAAAAAGCACCAAGCTGCCAAATAAACAAAAAGTAAATCTAACAAAAAGATTTGGGCTTTGGTGCTCACCCTCAGACTCAGATAGAGTACGCTACGAATAAGATGTTTTGCACAATTTATTTATTATTCTTCACAATGTTAATAGTAAATAGGTTAATAATAAAATTCCAGAAGTATTCTTTCTTTCTTTACTTAAAGGAAAATGTCAAGGTACACAGAGCGCAGCTGCAGGCGCTGCTGCCCTCCGATAGTTTCCTGCAGGCGCCTGCGCAGTTCTGAACTTTAACAGCAGGAAAGAATTTTATACATAAAGCAACTTATTTGTTTTTATCATTTCGCTCTTTTGAAACTCTAAATATAAACAAACTTTATTACTTCAATGTAAAAACATTTAATTAAATCATGTTTTGGTCGTGCTCCCTGATGATAATGGCTATTTTAGAAGTAGCTCCGCGGGCGAACTGACAAGGTCCCAGCGGGCGACCGGATGCCCGCGGCCCCATGTTGGTGACCTCTGCTCTAAAGACTACTGTAGTACTGTAACTACAGTTGCTCTTGGAGGGACCGAGATCTAGAGGAAGCTCAGAGGGGACAGAGCTTTCTCTGTCGTGGGTCCTAAGCTATGGAATGACCTTCCTTTGCAGGTCAGAGAGGCTCCTTCTCTGTACACTTTTAAAGCTCGTCTTAAAAACCCATATTTTACTTGGCTTTCAACTCCAGCGAGATCTAGTTTCACATTGTTTGTTTTAAACTGTAAGAGTTTTTATTTGTTTTTATCTATTTTATGTGCAGCACTTTGTATCAGCTGTGGTTGTTTTAAAGGCTTATAAATAAGTTGGTATGGTATGGTACAAGTAGGAATAAAAAAATAAGATTCAACAAAATGTCCACTATAATAGACATAAGTGTATGGATATGAAACAGGACAAACATTTTCTGCCCGTTTTGTCAGTCAGAATCCAGATTATTTTAGGCACAGGAAAAGATGACCACTCAGACAAGAGAGAAGCTGGCAATAGCTACAGAATCTGGTTCGCTGCAGCCAGTCATATCTGCTAAATTTTGAACATTTAAATAAATCAGTGTAATTAAGAGTTACATGTGTCCCGTATCAGATTTAGGGAAAAAGGAATATCTGTTTGCATGGCTTGTTTGTAAAGCCATGCAAACAGGAAGTGGGGGGTTGCGGATGTGGGACAACTGATCAAAAGGGAATGTGCACAGCTTATATATTTTGGTGTTGAGGTTTTTTTTTTTATCAGGAAAGTTTTCTTTTATATTCAAACAACAGTCTTATTATGGATTTATATCCACATTATTACTTTTTGCCAAAATCAGTCTGGCCATTATTTTAGGAAGGTGAAAATATAAGATTGGACAAAGATGTTTTTTGAGCAGGAGGTTGAAAGCATGAGAGAAAAAAAGCTGCACTGCAGATCTCACAGCCAAACACAAGAAGTATCTTTTGTTTCCTTATTTGCATGTAATATTAAAATGGCTTGCAGCAAGTGAACACCAAGATTATAACAGTCAACAATGACTTTATTCTAAACAGTCCCTTGCCATATTATGAATGCTGATTTTGCAGTAACAGTATAACTTAGTGTAAGGTTGCACAGTGTTTCAGTTATTAAAATATTACTAGAAAAATGCATCAAATTATATGCTGTCAGTTGTAGACAAAAATGGTCAGTTTCAATAAATAATAAAATAATTCTGAGTGGTCAATATTTGATCTGTCAATCACCAATCAAGGCTAATCAAGGGTTAACTAGTCAATTCAAGTCTCTAGGCAATTCATTTGTGGTCATCTAGTATTAATGAAAAAACTAATTATTGTTTGTTTTGTTGTTTTTTTTTTTACCAAATATACTTTTGGTAGACTCCTGTCTATTCACAATTCAGAAAGTTTCCTATTTCTAGATTTTTACTGGAGTGTTTTTCAAATATTTTAAAGAAAATGCAGCTGGAAAATGTGTTCACTGATATTTCAAAAAGAGCCAATCCAAACCTGCCATTTATTTTCCTTTCTGGTGCCAATTAAGAGCTGAAGACATTCGACATGAACTTGTTTCAAATGGGCAGTTTTATGCGTTTTTAGAGGTTTTCTGAAGTGTTCAAGAATTTAAGTTATTGTTGTGATTCTTAATTACTTTCTTAATCTTAAAGCAACTGGCATTTTAATGTAAAGAAGAATTTTGTTTACTGAGGAAAAAAATATACTAAGTAAAAAAACTATTATTTTGCATCCAAGAATGTAAAACCAAAATCACTCCAGGAGATCCACATGTTGGACTAAATCCTACAAGATGCAGAAGATTATCAGGAGCTTTTTGTGGGTTGTAGATGCTGCAAAGAACAGCGGATATGATGATGATGATGGTGATGATGATGGTGGTGACGTAGAATCAATTTAAATTAGTCTTGTGTTTCTCTAGATGCCATGGTAACCTTGCACCCCCCCACAGACCTTTAGTCCAGACACCATCAGGTTGTGACACCTACTTCTGTTTATTGCTGCTTATCGCAAATGCTTCAGAGGCGCATTGGAAATTCAGGATGGATTAAAGAATCATTGCTTTCGAGTAAAACTGTAGTTTTCCAGCGTTACGATCCAGAGGATCCAGCGAGGAAAACGCGCCACGTCGAGCTTCTTTCTGTGTGAAAGTGCGAGCAGAACGAGGCTTTAAAAAGATTGGAGAAAGCCAAGAAATATGGGTTCGCTCCGTTTCCTTCCCTTCTCGCGATGCAGTGAAAAGTTGCCGAACATTCTGCTCCAACAAACATGGAGGAAGATGAGAAATTCCACAGGCTGAAGTCTTACCTGCCTGCCAGGAATTCTGGGTTTGATTTCGACGCAAACAGCCGCGCGTCTCGATCCTCCAGTCGCTCCTGGTCGCGTTGGATGCGAGTCTCCGCCGCTTCAGCCCGGAGGCTTCAAGAGGAAAACTGCCGAGCTTCGTCTGACGTCACCGGGGCAGGGCGTGGCTTCACTGGCACTCATTTCCATCAAGACGTGACGTCACGCTGTCGCTTCTTTAAGTCATTCCCTGTAGCGAGTTACGCCAATAATTAGATAATCACATATTGGTTCTAATAATTCGAATATTATAAATGTAGTTCATATATAATGAATAACATGTTAGACAAAGTTTTATACTTTAATAAATAAACACTTAAATAACCCAAACTGTTCATTTTTAACACAGTTGGTTCTTAAACTTTTTGACTTTTGGCCCAACTTTTTGAGTCCAACAAGTTGCTTGTTTTGACAATAATATTGTGTTGCATTTGTAGTATGAATAGAAAAATTCTGTTTTCTGAGCCAGAAAATTAAATTGTAACATTCCTCCAAATTCAGACAGTCTCACGCTAAAAGTCAGGGAATTTTTCAAACTCCGACTTCAAGATCCAATAAGGCAGCTCCATGAATAATAGTTGTGGTGGGAACATTTAAATATTGTGAGAAACTCTTGCAAGAGTCAATGTTACATGTAACAGCTTCAACTCTCATATGAACAAATTAAAAGATGTTGGTGTGCATGCGGAAAGTCATTTCTTTATGAACAATGGCTAATTGGGGATCCCCATTTTGACTATGCTAACTGGAACTCGGACATGACGTCATTCCCAGCTTCAAGTTCCAACTTCCATTAACGGTCTACTGGTTTACCTAATTGCTCTCATTCTGGTTTGATTTATATTCAGTGTCTGAATGGGTTAATGTACAATTCATATGTTTAATAAGCATTTCTTTATCATATACATGTAAACATGCACAGAAAAAAATCTGAACAAGCAAAAAATCCATGCAACAGATCTAACTTCCACAACACTGAAATTAATGTCTCAAAAAGAGAAAAATGGGAAATTAGATGAATAAAATTATTTTCTCATAAAATAAATTCATTGAAATACATTTCAAACTTAATAAATCCAGGGCAGAAATGTGCTATTTTATCAATTGGGGTATGTGGTTGTTTTGACTCCATGTTTTCATTTTAAATACTTCTTCATAATCTTCAAACCCTGGCAGCAGGCGAGGTCTTCTGCTTATTAGCTTGTTAAAACTTTACTGCTACCAGTGGTACCCAAATGTTTCAATTATGACAGTGATATCTGTGGTACTGGAGGAATTGATAACCTTTGTCAGTCTACAGGAACAACACTGGAGTTTCCAGTGTAGAAATGCACGTAGCTTTTATTCTGTACATTTGCATCAAAAACTCCAGTGAACTTCATTGAGAGATGATGTGATAAACACATGGCAAATTGGAATGAAAACTACATTGCTAGAAAACATCTATATGGATTACCACCCACCACCCTTACTTGATAAATTATGCCCATTACATCATCAGTTACCTTCAGACACCTGAAGGTGTGAAGACCTCACCTGTGTCTATCATAATCTTAATAAATGTCGGGTTTACTGTCAAAACCGTAGTTATAGACACCATTGACAGATTTAGGTTTGAAATGATTTGTATTAAACCAGGAAAGTAGAAACAAAGATCATGTAAAAGAAGTAGTCATTTACATTTAGTTAATCTAATCTAAATTCCCAATGTCCCATGGGAAATTTTTCTTTTGCGTTCCCTGGCAATACTGTACTGATCAGTTTATGTGGCATAACTGAATACTGTCAGCCTTTCTTACGGTGGCTGCCGTACTTTCTATTTTATGAGGTTTTTCCATGAATGTTAATACCTCTTTGTGAAATATCTGAAGTTTTATATCTTTTTCTTTACGATAGAAAAGCGCCACAAGCCTAAGATATAAACAGAAGCGTTCCGTAAATAGAAAAGAAATAAACAAACATTCTAATTTGGACTATTTCTGAGTTATTATCGTAGGAAAGTCATCTGACAGTTTTAATTGTGTCTCTGTTGTGTTTGTAGTCTGAATGGTTTGACAAGCTTTTCAGTGCTGTTCCATCTTAAACATGCAGAAAATAAATACCACCATTAGTTTGCTGTGTCTTATAATAAAAAATGTGTTTATTATTATGAAGTTTGGTGCAAAAAACTCATTAAAATCGATTTATTCACTGCATGTTTTTGTCTGTTAAGGTTGAGATGGAACTAAACATGAAAATGGCCCTTTAAACCATTCAGACTACAAACAGAGACACAATCAAAACTGTAAGACGACTGATTACCCAGCAATAGATATTTCACAAAGAGGTATTAATATTTAAGGAAAAACCTCACATAACCTTGTATTAAAGAAGAAAGTACAGCAGCCACTGTAAAAAAAGGCTTGCAGTATTCAGTTATGCAGCATAACTGATCAGTATGGTATTGCCAGGGAACGCAAAAGAAAAAAAAATCCTCATGTCCCCTAGAGGGCCACGTAATATTAGAATGTTTTTGGAAAACAAACAAAAAATAATATTTTCAAGCAAATATATTGGAATTTTGTATTGATAATGTAACAGAAAGTTCAACCAGATGTGAACAAGTTTTCAAATAAAGTAAGATGACACAGATTGTATAGCAAACATAAAAGTCACTTGGGCAGAATTTGCCTCGACTTCGGCCACTCTGCTCTTCCATATAAATACAACAATAACCTGATCAACGTTGTTTTCCTCTCCTAAACGCAACTAAGTTTTGTTGCTGTATTTTACATTATGGTGCATTTGCTGGTTGTGCAATTAAAATTAGAAGTTAGTTTTTAAAGGCATCTCAAGTATTTAAAGATTTCAGTGATTTGCGAGCACTTCAAGGTCCTTAGCAGACAGTGGGTAAAATTAATACCCACTGAGTCAATACAATGCAGAAACACCTTTTGTTGCAACATGTTGTTCGATGTAAAGCATTTTTTGCAACTGGTTGTAACTTTAACGTCAGTGTCCTTAAACAACTGTTCCAATCTTTCTTCCAGTATTTTCCTGTCATAGTGTCATCTATCTTCCCAGCAGTTTTCATCACTGTGCAGCCACCACCATGTACTACAGTATGGATGTCAAAGTATCCATCTGAGCTGTGGATTTTTGCAACTTCTCAAGAATGACCTCTCACTGCTCCACTGATTAATGCTAAGTGAGACGCTCAAAAACTTTCAATATTGTTTAATGATCTTCCTTGTTCTGAACTTGTCCATAGCTTTTCTTCTACCTGAAAAGGGTTAAGACAACAACCTGTCTGTTGTTGTTTTTTGGTCTTCATGAAGCAGTTTTTGTTTTTAACCAATCATCTAAAATCTCACAGCCTACACATAACAGTTGGATTTATACTAAAAAGTACTGTCCATCCATCCATCCATTCATTTTCTTCCACTTATCCGGGGTCGGGTCGTTTGGGGAGGTCCAGACTTCCCTCTCCCCAGCCACTTCCTCCAGCTCCTCCGGGGGAATCCAGAGGCGTTCCCAGGCCAGCCGGGAGACATAGTCCCTCCAGCGTGTCCTGGGTCTTCCCCGGCGCTTCCTCCCGGTGGGACGCGTCCGAAACATCTCACCAGGGAGGCGTCCAGGAGGCATCCTGACCAGATGGCCGAGCCTCAACTGGCTCCTCTCGATGTGGAGGAGCAGCGGCTCTACTCTGAGTCCCTCCTGGATGACTGAGCTTCTTTCTCTAAGGGTTTGTGATTATTTGGGTTTAGCAAATCAATATTAAAATCCCCACAAACAAATTCTACCTTTTAAGTTAAAGCTGCATTACTAATTAAATTTAATTAATCTCTCTCCTTATATAACTTATAATTAGATTTTTTTCTTTTCCATGTAAAGTTCTACTGTTATCCATTATACAGTATCATTCATCACTCATTTTTTCCACCATTCTACATGGCTGCCCCTCCACCAGCCTTCTCATCTCGATTTATACAGTTCAACTATATCTGTCTAGATCAAAGTCAGCTCTCTTTTGGTACATATCCACATTTCAGAGATGGCAGTAACACTAAATGTTTGATCTGGGTCAGATACTTGATTTTGTTGAAGTTAGGGTTAAAATGTCACATTGTACTGATCCTCTGAGTAATAGTGGCAGTTGTTGAGTGTGATAATTGAAGTTGTTAACCAGATCAATTTCATCCTCTTTCCTGACATTTGTACGATGTCTGTCTTAAGTAATTTCAATTCTATTCATCATAGTTCACCATCGTAAAAGATTATCAGTGCTGCTGATGAAATATTAGTGTGAAAAGTCATTCAGACAGTAAAGAGTTCATACTATTTCACCTCCAGTAGGGCTAGTAATCAGTTAAATCTCTCCAGCTCCTTCATGTCTCTGACTAAAACCCGTTGCCTCCTCCAGTCCATGAAGCCTGGATCTTCTTGTTTCTTCAGGAATCAAGCTTTCCTAGCGATGTTCATTTTGTCCGAGTTCTGACCAAATGGAACACAGACAAAAAGGACCAGCGGTTCATGAAACATCTGAACCTCTCAACTTCTTCCCTTACATTAACAAGTTTCCATTTTCTGCTGATAAACCTCATAGTGATAGATAGCTGGTATGTTACTGCTGTTCCGTCCAAGAGGATGACAGGGTTCTACTGCCAACCTCTATTTCTCTGGCTAATAGAAAAGAAGCCACCTGTTGCTCGATGGAATTCCATAAATGATCATCTGTGGGCTCGTAAAACTCCGCTATAAGAGTACGAGCGAGTTTTAACGAGCAGACCGGTGATGAACACGTTCTTCTTCCCCATGAACTGCTCCAATTCCAACACCACGTTATCCACGGGTGTTATCCACTTATCCTTCTTGGTCTTCTGGAGTTTCAAAGACATAACCCCCTCAACCAAGTCCAAGACCGTTTTCTGCTGGGACCTGACATTGAAAAATTCCTGGACTTCCTGTCAGAGGACATTTCTGCTGTCATCCAAATCTTGCATGACCTGAGTCTTTTTTGTTTCCATCCTGAACGTATTTTGTTCTAAATCATTTGACTAGAATGTCTGGTTCTTTTGGGGAGGTGTGAATGCTAAGCTTATTCTGGTTCACCTACAAACCTCGTTTACCTGAACTCTGGTTTGGTTCCAATGAACTTTTAAGTTTTAGAGTGTGGCATCATTATAGAATCGAGGTTTGACATAGAAATGTTTAAAATAAAATATCCTTTATTATTCCCAGAGTGAAATGAAATGCAATTAAATGCACCAAACATACAATAATGATTAAACAGAATGTGTGTGGCTAATACTGGCTAACAGGTTTCTTTCAATGACTATGCCAAACAGAAAAAAGGTTTAATTTTGTTTAATGTTAAATAGTAAAAATAAACCACTGAATCAAACTGGCAAGGTGCACACATTCAAAGTACAAAACCTGAATGATTCTCTTTACTCTTGACTTCAGTAGAAGGCTGACTCAAAACTTCATCAGGTTTCTTCTTTGACTTCTTGTTGCATTTTACTTTCTGAGCTTTTGTCCTCTTCAGCTGATGCTCTTCAATCCGCTGCTGCTTTTTCTGCAGATACACTGACACGTTGTCAAAGCTCACTTTATACAGGTGCTCAAAGTGGTTTGTGACACTTGTGAAATCTGTCATGAAAAATAGAGCATGTGTCAGTGAAATGCAATTTTACAGGATAAACTAAACCCGAGTCATTGCAGCTATTTCCACAAATGACTTGAAACGTCTGATCAGGATTCATGCAAGCTTGGCTTTTTAAGAGTTGTTTTTCAAACTCTGCTCTTCAAGGCAACCTGGACTGTACATTATATATATTTTCCTGCTTTGGAACACATCATTTCAATTGAAGACTGATTAATAATCTTTTGCTGAACTGCAATCACGTGAAACATTGAGCCGTAAGGACCAGGCTTTGGAAACAAACTAAAGTTGCTCTTTGAGTAGCAAGTGGCTCTCTAACTAGTTGATGTGCGGCTCGGTTCGGCTCGGCTCGGCTCGGTTCGGTTCTACTGCAGGTAGTGAGCTTTTCCATTATTCTCTGGTCCTCACTACCGTCGGTGGGACGTGAGCGGCAGCAGCTGCGCTCAACTCTCTGCTGATGTTTGCAGCAGCACTCAGCAATGGAGAACCTTCAGGTTCTGGTTCTGATGGATTCAAATGAACCCAGACATTTCATTTTGTCTTATAGGAATTAATTAGGAGCCCAAACATAATGATAAAGACTGCTGATTATTTTGCTATACATATAAATATAATGACATTCTGGTATTTTATTTTTTTCCAAATGTGCAAGCTTTTAGATTTAGGTCAAAAGACGTAAACAAATATCCCCATCTGAACTTTTTTTGTTTTGTTTTTTAATTAGAAGGAAAAATAATAAACAGTATAAAAACAATAGGACTTTGTAGCGTTTGCTGCTTGGGCCTAATAAAATTCACATCACAAGCTAATATTATTTAGTTCAGGTGTTTCACACTGTCTCCACTAAACTGCAGCTCTGACAGTAATAAAAAGATAAATGGTTCAGTTGGGGTCAGCTTTCTGTCAGTTCTTCAGAGAGACGAGCTGCTACTCTGCTAAATCAGTCATTCTGCTCCAAAACGTAAAGTGTTCCTGGCGCTGAGTGTGATTAAACTCATAATTACACTCCTCTATACAGAGTAGCTCTCTTATAGCAGACAGCACGTTTAACCACAGTCCACAGTTAAATTATAAGTTTGGAGTCTTCAGTGATGTGAATCACAAGTCAATCTGTGAATGCGGTTGCTGTCAGGTCACTTCTGGTCCTGCGAATTCTAATCTTGAAGTAGGTGTGAAAATCTGAAAAACCTGACGCCGGACCTGCTGATGGAAAATGAATTTGGCAAGACGGACCAATTGAAGGTGCTCTAGTGGAAAAGCATTTCAAGATACCACACAGGACGCAGCTGGTAATGAGGAGCTACAAAGATTTTAAACCTGTTCTTTAAGCAACACCTATAATCATACAAAAAATAAAAATTCAAATGTAATTATTTGCAAGTTGACATGGAAAATTTGATAAAGTGTTACTCTGCTGCCATAAAACAGCTGGTGCTTGATGCTCGGGTCTAATCTTTAGGCCTTTTAACACTGCAAGGCCCAACCTTCCCCAACCACTGTGGACTAAGCCTGACTTCCAGCCCTGCTTGTGTTTGCATTGAGATGAGTCTTGTCTCAAAATTCCTGCTGAACCATCAGAGGCAGTCTCTCCAGAGACGATGGACACTTATTCATTCCGTATTGTTCGGCTGCTTCCGTACCTGCTTTTCAGCAAAGAAAAAAAAAAGATTTCAGCTTTACACTAACTAAATTAACTAAGGCTGCGTTCACACTGCAGGCTGAAGAGACCCAATTCTAATGTTTTTGACGTAATGGGACCTGTATTTGATCTTTTCATGACAGTCTGAACAGAACAGGTCAGATTGTTTTCGAATGTGACCCAGGCCACGAGGGTATCCAAAATGTATCCGATTCAAAATGCGACCTAAAGTTCAGGTCGCATTCATCCGAACTGAACATCACTGATATTTGACATATGTCACTATTCTGCATCCTGATACACGCAAGCAGGAAGAAAAGCAACAACCAGACTATAATGAGGATTAAATTGTTGACATGCTGCTCCGGTCGGACAACAACCTGAAATATGGAAGCTATGCTTCACCATTAGCCTCCATGTTTACTTCCACAAACACTGAGCACATCTTCCTTTGATGGTGGTTGGCAGAACACTGAGAGCGCTGACGCTATTGCGCCCTCTCCTGTGCATGCAGGACACTTTCAGGTTGTTTGCTTGTTCAGACTGCAGAAGACATACAAGTCACATATGTGCGGCAGTGCGAATGGCCCTGGCAAAAAAATTGGATTTGACAAAAAATTGGAATTGGGTCACTCCAGGCTGCAGTGTGAATGCAGCCTAAATTATCTATGTATGACCTGGACTTGTGCTTGGTGCTCCTGAGCCATCTTGCAGAAATTCCCCTGCTTGGAAAACCCCCTGTTAGAGTCTTGGCCCCTTTTGATCAGGGAGCAAGAAAAATGCTCCCTGATACCAAAACTTAGTCTGAAGTGGTGCTTGTAAATCCAGACTGCAGTGTAGCAGTCAGATCAACATTGAAACCAAGAAATCTGATTAAGCATCATCGGGTGTACCTTCAGGTTCATGCAGACCAGGAAGTTGTAAAATTATATATACTCAAACACAGAAACCAGGTTTGAACCCAGGTGGCCTGGTCCTGAGTACAAAAGGGGCTTTTGTCTAACTTTCCCAACCAAGAACTTATTAGAATCAAACCTGTCCTCTTTAACATGAAACAGACTATTTTCTTTTCTTAGCAAAGACAAATGACAAGACCATCTGTGCTGATATAGCAATCCAGTTTCACACATACAGTGACAACCTGCTGTCACAAGAGCTATGACCAGAACCAGAAAGCCAGAATCACTAAAAGCAGATTTGACAGACTCTGTCCCAGGGTGTTAATAAATTTGTTTCTTCTTCTTAGCCACACTATTGTTAGAGGTTGGACTTACTGTCAGGTGTGCCCCTTTGCGTTCTGATGATATCAGTCACTCTTCTGAGGTTGTTGTTCTCAGTGTCACACTAGAAGAAGAAGAACAAATTTGTAAGCTGCCTGTTTTGAAATAGATGGCATTAGCAACATTTATATTTTTCTAAACAGGTGAAATGGAAAATAATTGTTTTAGCTTAGTTAAAATCAGAGGTACACACATAGTACAATGACTGTACTCGGGTGGAAATTAGCACTCACTACTGGCCAAATGCAGGTAAAAGTATAAAGTGGTGTGGAGCAAAGCGCCCGCCACCATGGTGGGTTGACAATTTCAGCAGAAAAAAAATATAATTCAGTTTGACTGACTATCTGGAGTACAGACTGATGCACATATTGTTCATTTCTGGTGGCCCTAAAAAAAAAAAGGTATATTAAATATAATTTGTATCAACTGCGACAGCCAATTAGTTGATTTTCTTGATGGAAATTGGGCTTATCCAATGAAATTCCTCAGTCCTCCTTGGCCTTCTCCTCTTGTCCTCTCCAAGGTTATAAATAGCACCATTTCAACTAACTGGAGTCTGTGAAAAGTGAGGGGCTTTTTGTTTATGAAAACAAAAAGCGAAACAGCACGTAAAATGTGTCAAACTAACTGATATAATAATTACCACACAAATTTCGACCACTGGAGCAGATTGAGCAGTGGAGAAGGAAGGGGAATTAGATTCAGGTGTGTATGAGTTCGAGTAGAGGAAGCCAACGCCAAGTTAGCAGGCAGTCAGAAACACACTGGGATAACACAGAGATAATGGTGGATATGGAAATGAAGCCTTGGTGCAAATTCAAACTGAAAGACTCTTCAGTCTCACCTGCATCATCCAATTGTCACGTCACGCTCACCAACCACGGTGAGCGTTCGTGGTCCGGTCCGGTCCGTGGTCCGGTCCGGACCGGACCACGACCCGCCTCGAGATTTCAAGCTTGGCCACGGCCAAACACTTTGATGTTAAAAAAAGTAATTTGATAACTTTTGACCTTCACTGCCTCAAGACTATGATGACTGATTTTGATCTCCAAGCTGTAGGACGATCCAAAATGACTAACTTCCTGTTGGGTTTAGACCATGACTCCCAGAGACGCTTTTTTATGGCCTTTAAAAATATACAAGTGTACCAAATTTCATGTTAACCTTTAAAGGCATGGCTTTTGGTATTTAAAAAAAAAAGATTTCTAGGGGTCACCGTGGAGGAAATAAGCCACAGCCACCAAATATTGGACTGCATTCCTGTTGGGGGGTGGACAAGGCTCAATCACAGTGAGTTTGGTGCTGCTCGGGTGAAATATCTGGAATTAAGAGCCAAATGTATGGCACCGGCGTCACCTGTGCCATTCTTTGTGCTTCAAAGCAAGTGACACCAACTAGTTTTCCACAAGATTATATTGATTAGGTTAAGGGTGTCAGAGATTGAACTTTCCAAGTAAAAAAATTAAAATAAATAAATAAATCACTTCCTGTTCTGAGAGGGCAGCGCTTAGATGACATCAGACTATGACCACATCACTCATTCCAAGTTTGGAGCCAATTGACCTTTTTATATGAAAGTTATAACGTTTTGTTCTCCAGAGCAGTTTGGCCTCGGCCATTTATGATTCCACTGTAATCCGAAAATTTCAGTTGGTGAACAATTTTGGGAGAAGTTTGGAGATCTAGTGAAACTCATCCATGTGTTTATCTTTAGTCGCATTGATTATTGCAACAGCGTCTTCACAGGCCTGTCCAACAAATCAATCCTCCAGCTGCAGCTGATCCAGAAGCTGCTGCTCCTGTCCTCACTAAAACCAGGAAGATAGAGACATAACAGCAGTTTTAAAGTCCCTCCACTGGCTCCCTGTAGCTCAAAGAATAGACTTTAAAATACTGTTGTTAGTTTATAAATCACTGAACGGTTTAGCACCACAATACATCAAAGATCTGCTGTTGTTGTATCAACCTTCCAGACTCTCAGGTTCTGGTTCTGGTTCTGCTCTGCATCCCCAGAACCAGAACCAAGAGAGGAGAAACAGCTTTCAGCATCTATGCACCAAAATTTGGAACAAACTTCCAGAAAACTGTAAAACAGCAGAAACCCTGACTTCCTTTAAATCTCAACTAAAAACACACCTGTTTAGAATTGTATTTGAAATGTAATATGGAACAATGTATCGTTTATTCTATGATGCATGACTTTGTGTTTATGATGTAAAGCACTTTGAAATGCCTTGCTGCTGAAATGAGCTGTACAAATAGCTGACCCTAACCCTAACTGATTCCAGTTAATAATAGGTGATGGCAAAAATATTTGTGTCACCTGCAAAATTAACTAATATTAGTCATTTCAATACATTATACATTTCATTAACATAACAAAAACAATTTGGGGTCAGATATTCTGGACAGTGATTGCCCTGCTATAGAAACTCTTAACTCTTTACACAATCTAATGCCAGGGCCCTGATTCAATATTTTTCTAGTTTACTGAATAATATATGACCAGTGATGGTATGTTACTTTGAAAAAGTAACTTAAATCAGATTATTGATTACTCCTTGAAAAAGTAACTTAGATTACTGATTATTTGATTTGGAAAGTCACATAGTTACATTAAAAGTAACTTTTTTAGTTACTTTCAGCAGCTGCTAACAACACCACCTGTGAAAATGATATTGATCTTTCCCAATACTTGATTGCAAGTTATTTTATAATGGTAGCATCAACAATGTATCTCCACCCATGAGGTTGAACTAAAGAGAATCTTTTTTAATGGTTACAACAGTACAAAAAAAACGTAAGTAATTTGTGCGTGTTTTTGTGTCCCACTGTTGATTTTAAAGATTTTAAAGCCCCCATCCTGCCCCCAGCCTCCAGGTTGTGTGTTACGGTCCTGTGCTCACAGATCTCGTCCTGCCGCTCCACAACTCTGATGGCTGCTTCACAGATTTGTGACACTTATATAACTGTTAATAATTATAATGGCATTCAGTTGCTCAACTTTACGCACTCGTTCATTCGTGGCTGTTTTCACGTTTATTGCGCTGTTCAGATTAATCTCGATGTTTTCAATTTTCTGGATGGTTCGACGTCATTCACAGGTGACATATTAACTTGACATTAACAAAGACACAGCAGGACGGATCATCTGAGAAATGATGGACAGGGAGAGCCTGACTAAAAGTACCTTAATAACAGACAAATTCTGTGATTTCCAAGCCCACGTTTAAAAACGAGCCCAAAAGGGCACAACCTGCAACTCATTCATTTGAAAAAGACTTAAAAAAAAGCCCAAAGCCGCTTTGAATGATCGGACTTGGCGGCAAAAACTCAAAATCTTTTCTACCATCACAATGCACATTTCCCTCCATTGTTTACATTCCTGTTACTGATTTTGTCGCATAAAGACGTCAGTAACTCAACAAGACACATACAAGAAATGCAATTAAATAACAAAAGAAGACAGTAACGCAAAGTGGTTTCGAAAAGTAACTGTAGTCTGACTACTGGATTTGAAATAGCAATGCGTTAGATTACTCGTTACTGAAAAAAGTGGTCTGTATATGTCTAATGCGGTATTGTCTATTTACCCAAAAGCCATATTGACTCTCAGTATTTTATATTTATCCAGAAAGATTTCTAATTGGTTAGAGTTTTTCTAAAATGTTTTGAAAATTGCAGCAAAAATGAGACAGGTCTGTGGTTTGCAAAGCTGTGTTTAGTCAGTTTTGAGTACTGGGATGACTTTTCATCAGATTGGGAAATGTACAAAGTTGAATTGAAAGCATTTCTAAACATTGAGTGGTGATTCCTTTCTGTAACTACTTCCAAATCTTCATTCAACCTTGGGTGTGAGATACTTTTCACTAACTCAAGACCGACCTCTAAAGTTGGTCTCTACTAAAAACTGATTAGTTATTTGCCAATATAGTTTTCAATATCATATGAGGAAATAGTTTGGTAACGTATGTCTGGCATGATGTTTTAATGCATTCCAGATTCCCTTATTGTTTTTATTCTCCTCTAACTTATTTTTATAATAATCCTTTTATTGTAATCTTATTATACAAATTAATTATAGAAGACACAAGAATAAAATATCTGGTGCATGTTCTGTTCTCTGTTTTAGATATGTTCTGTATAGTAGGTCTTTCTTTTACAGGCATTTCTCAGACCTTTGGTTAACTATGGATTATTTTTATATACCTGTCTTTTTATATTCTTAATAGGTCAGTGCTTAATGTATAATGAAGTAAATATATAAATTGATTTTATGCCTTTACATCTTTTTTATTATACTTTTCATTCCATTCTTAATGCCATTAACTCATTTTTACAAACAATTAGGCTTAGGGTACCCTAAATCTGCCTCCTCACTCCTAATTCGCTTTTGTTTTGGGTATTTCCATATTTACATGAGTCAATTATTGTCATATACAATAAAAACTGGAAGGTGGTCAGTGATAAAACAAACAGCTAGTTATCTGCTTTTTTTTTTTTTTTTTTAAAAAGAAGCAAACATAATGTGAAAAACTACAAATCTTACTTCATATTCTTTTTAAATTTTCCTTTAAAAACAGTTGACTTTCATTAAACAAAAGGGGATTTGTTTGGTCACACAAGGAAAGACTGCAGGTGTCATTTGGAATACAATGCGTGTCACCAAAAGCTTCTTCAGAACAAACCCAACGGAGAACAAGCTCTCATGTCAACTTCTCAGCTGTAACCACGCAGACATGTGGGCATATCAGGGCTGGTCATGATGATCACGCTGTTTTTTTTCTATTGTTGCAGTTAAAGGTCAAAAGAGCAACAAAGTTGTACAAACTTGTGCATTTCTTGATCGAGCAGGAGATGAAATGCAAAGTTTGAACTTTATTATTTGCTTTCCAAACTGATGAAAAGCTTCTTATCGATGCAACAACTCTGATTGGACAAAATAAGAAATAAATACCAATCCTTTGACTGGTTCACAACCTCACTCCATAATTCACTGCTATTAAAACAATAAAATAAACATTCAGAAGAAGAATAGATATTAAAAATAAGATTATTAATTTGTTTATCTAGATGTGTGTAAGATTGAGTCCAACCATACCTCCCAGGAGTTTTTTCTGAATGTGTGGATTTGGAGTGGAACATCACTGGAGTCCAATAGCACCCAAAGCTGTCCTTTCATGTCAAAGCCTATGTCCATGGGGCGGTGGAAAAAGTGGAGTTTACTGTGAAATCTCAGCTTCTCATCACTGGTTTGCTCCAAGGTGAAAAGGTAAACGTGCATCAGTCTGAGAACACATACCAAATGTCAAAATCATAAAAGACTCTTACTAATTGGGCAATATGTGCTTTTGCAAGAAACATTGCTTGGCTTAAATTCTGTCATTGTTGTCTGTCTTGGTCTCTACAAACATGTTCCAAAAAAACTGATTTGTAATGTGACATTTGAAGCTGCAGGTCTGTTGCTGCAACAAATCAATCCTGTGGCTTGTCCACTTTCATACAACCCTAACCACAGGCTCAGAAGTTTGAAATTTTCACCAGTGGGTTGAATAAAAGGATGCAACCAGTGTTCAGACAGTCCGAACTGTGCTTCAGGAACAGTGTGGTAGGGGTCCTTTGCTTGTGTTCATGGTTAGGGAAGATACAGAACTTCTAGTCCAGGGGTGTCAAACTCCAGTCCTGGAGAGCCGCTGCCCTGCAGTTTTTCAATGTGCCACAGGTACAAAACACAGGAATGAAATGGCTTAATTACCTCCTCCTTGTGTAGATCAGTTCTCCAGAGCCTTGCTAGTGATCTAATTATTCTATTCAGGCACATCTAAATGTTGCAGGACACCGGCCCAGGACTGGATGTTGACGCCCCTGTTCTAGTCTATATCCTTCAAGTTCCAGAATTGACTTTGTACTGTTAAAAAACCTTTTTCAGCTTTTGGTGTACAAGATTGTGAAGGAATGTAAAGAAAAAATCATGTAGACTTCACACAATGTAACAAAAATAATGTAATTTTGGATACAATTGAATAGTGATGAATATGGCAAATGGTAAATTTTGTATTTGAATTAAGCTAGTTTACAGCATAAATCTGAGCCCTTTCAAGGGGTTTGGGGTAACCCAGAGCTCATAAATTTACCAGGCTTTGTTTTGCTATTCCAACACTTTTATTATTGATTTGGGGTAATAAGCTGCAGATTTGAAAGAAACACTTGATTACTTATCACTGCCACAACAAAATCCATAACATTGACTGTAAATGCTACAAAGAAAAATTATTTTCCATTTTCAACAGTCATGTCAGCTGCAAACTTCCTCCAGAATTTCTATACGACATGCAACAATTCTTTAGGAGAAGAAAGAGGGGCAGGACATAAGAATAAAGAAATCTTGAACCTGACATGCATATAACCCTTGCTTTGGAGACGACAACATTCATTATAAAAATATGGTTGAATAATAAATTACCCCAGAACTGCATTTTCGTTTCTCATAGGATGCATTTATGAACTTTTACTATTTGTATGGCATGAGACTTCATAGCAGTAAATAATCCTTAGAGAAACGTATTCCAGCGTAATATGGTGGATTGGATAGACTTGTCCATCCTAAACTTATATCTACGCCACTGCACCCTGCACAATTCCTGCCCAGCACTACTGCAGCTTGGTGGAGTAGGAAATTCAAACATGTTAACGGTTAGGGTTAGTTTAAGGGTCAGCCTGTAGAAATGAATGAAATAGGAGTTAAAGTCAATGCAAAGCCCTGTAAAGGTAGAAAGACACACTTGTGTATGCATGTGTGAGTAGAAAACAGATTTCCAGGGACCCGGCACTCACCCGTCACACAACACAGCTACATCATGGCCACCTGGGGAACTGCAGATACGAAACACAGCTGTGTTCTGGAAAATAAAGACAGATTTAAAGACTGAACTGATAGTATACCGACAGAAAAAGAAGCAGCAATCTTTCATTAAAAACAAATATTTCAGAAACTTAACGACATGCAAACATCGCCCTTTTCATTTATTTTCCATTTTATGGTCACTGATACAAAACAATAATGATATCAATATCAATAGAAATTAAAGCTGCAAGCAGCATTGGCGGCCGACACAGCTCAGCGCCGCAGTTATCTATGCTTAGTGGATATGGTTTTAATATTTCACAACATAGAGGGAGAAGCAAGATGAGTGACCCAACAATCTTCTGTATTTTCTCTTAGTGATGTCATTAATGTGCTGCCTGAAAAATCTGGTGCAACTTGATTAATGTATCATGGAGCTATAACTGTTCCAATAACGTAGGGGGCGCATTGATCTCAAAATTCCAAAATAATCCGCTTGGCATCGTTAGAGGTTAACGAAGATGACTCGCATCCAGTTTGGTTCAAATTGGATGATGCACGTGTGATTTAAAATCAGCGGCGTGTAAAAGGCAAGGAATTGGAATTCGCCATTCAGCCACACCCACATGGTTCAGACACCAGCCAGTGTTGACAGAAGAATTTAGTTCTGTCATTAAATACATGTCCAAAATTTGATGAATGATAGAGAAAAGGGAAGAGAACTGGAAAAAAAACAGGTGACTTTATGTTCAAAAGAGGTGAGGCTCATGTGATGCCACTAATGAACCGTCTGAAAGTCATCAGTGTTGGTCAGTACTGAGATAAAAGGCATGATAAAACTGTGATCTTGGGTGTGGAAGTTACTGGTGTTTACATGATGAATTGGCAGATTTTGAGACTTTTCTACACCCGCATGCTTTCATATACAAAAAAGATTTTGATAACTATTGACCTTCACTGCATCAAGACTGTGCTGAGTGATTCTGAAATCTGAATCGCACAACTTGTAGGAGGAGTTACAACATATACAAAAAATATATAATAACTGCTTCGATCCAAAATGGCCGACTTCCTGTTGGGTTTGGGCCACAACTCCAAGAAACTTTTTTTAAGTCCTGTCAAGACACGTGTACCGAATTTTATGATTGTTGGTCAAAGAATGGCTTGGGCCTAATTTTTGTTGAAAGATTTTTAGGGGGCGCCATGGACACATTCCTTAGATTTCTAGGAAAGGCCCAGCAGGAGGAATGCTGCAAATGTGGCGAGAAGGACAGCTGATTTCCGCCTGTAGCTGGAGGAAAGCAGGTGACCCAGATGTTGCAGGGTAAGATAATGCAGATTTATGTTTTCAACTACTATAAAACTTGTAGTGCCGAATATACATGCGTCAATTTTAGCCAGGGTGGTGTTGCAAATAACTTAGTGACAGATTTGCATGCTGGCGCCGCACATTCATCTTATATTCCAATGTATTTTCAGATGTTGGTAAACTGCAGCCTCCGAGTTGCAGGATGTCTCATCAGTGTCCATCTTCCTGACTGCCATTTGGTGTTTACCTTCAGGATGTCCAGAGACCTTCACCTTTCTGGAGCAGAAATCACATGAGCCCAACATGCTGATAAAACATTTGCTAATTAAAAAAAAATGTGGCTGATGTTCTTACAAAGTTAAAAGCAGTAATCTGCTTTTAATTTCTCAGTATGTTTAATTATGATTCATCTGATGTTCAATTTATATTGAACATCCAATTAATTAAGGTTACAAGTTTTGGAACCATTTTATGACTTTCCTACATTGAATATTTTCCAAAAAATACCAAAAAATAGAAAAGTGTGCAATTGGCCCCTTCAGCAAATCACAAAAGAAATGTTTGTATTTAAACAGTATCAATGTGAAAAGGCGAAAGAAACAAAGAATGAAATATATCTGCCATTTATCTAAGAAACAAGAATGAATCCTTAGTTCCTCCCCCCATTGTTAGAACAATGCTTCAGTCCAATATTTAGGAAGAGCAACAGCAGCAGTGCAGAATGGCACAGACTCTGTTAGAGCCACTGAAGTGAGGAGCCAGCTGTGGCTCTGCAGCACAAACAAAAAACCCTCCAATAAGTAAATACTTAAAGCAAGAGACATGGAAACCTTTTATTTACTTTCACTGCTCATTAGGGTGAAACACATGAACAATAAACATCACACTGCAGTTTGTTATTTTCTTACTTTGGCTGAATCATGATAAAATGCCTCATTATGCCTTTGAAATCAAAACTAGCAAAACTGAATGTATTGTTTGATAGACTTAGCTTTGTTTTTCTCAAAGGTAGCAAATATTTCAGTCATCTTTAGCTCTCTAACTAATATGTTAATGAGAGAAGAGTTTGAAACAGGAGGGGCTGATCGTTACAACCAGCTGACAGTTCAGTGTGTCGGAGCTGAGAGCAGAGACACAGAGCAGACAGAGCATTTATTTATTTTCATCTCCAACATAGAGCCTCCAAGATTTTGTAAATGTGTAGCAGATATTAGATCAGTGACAGTGAACAAAGTCGTATCTAAAAATTTTAATTGCTAGTCAAGCTAATACAGCGGTGGTTGATTAGCTAATTTAAACACCTGCTTTACTGAGATGATCAGTAAAGTCAGTTTGTTGCATTTTTATTTTCAGCTGAACCAAAACACACCTTATTCCACAGCACATCTATATTTTAAGTTTGTCAAAGCCAAGCAAGCAACTGACATACTTCCCTGTCACGCATTTATTTTTTTCCTTAATTAAAACTTTTTTTGACTTTGTTATCCAGTCATGATGTAGATAATTCAACTACCCTTTTTCTTTCATATACGGAGCATATACTTAAGTGTGGCAGGGAAATTACGTGGGTGACGTCATGCTGCAAGGGGTCTATAGTTTTAAATAGAGCTCATTTAAAAATATGCCAATATATATCGTGTATCATGATTTTGCAAAAATATATCAGGATGTTAGATTTTTCTCATATCGCCCAGCCCTAGATAAAAGTAGTGGAATTTAATGTGAAAGACCAACAAAAAGTGGTACACAATAGTGAAGCAGAAAGAAAATTATATATAATTAAAAAAATAAATAAACTAAAAGACAGAATGCAGAGATTTAAAATATTAGACAATCATTTAACTATTATTTAGCAAATAAAAATTTACTTATTCTTTGTAGCTTAAAAAACATTAATAAATGATAATCTATTGTATTTGATTTAAAATATTTAATGAGCAATACATATTTTTTTTGCAGACAATATTTGATCTTCTTACATTTCCTTTGGCAGTATCAGAGCATAGCTTGTCTTCAAGCTGTCCAAGGTCCCAGTTTTGCAGTTTGCGACCAGACTCAAACTCCCACAGCTTCACTGTTCCATCCTGGCAAATATAAATTTCACAGGC
This sequence comes from Poeciliopsis prolifica, assembly GCF_027474105.1. Classification (NCBI taxonomy): domain Eukaryota; kingdom Metazoa; phylum Chordata; class Actinopteri; order Cyprinodontiformes; family Poeciliidae; genus Poeciliopsis; species Poeciliopsis prolifica. Next base: position 98,751 of record NW_026562555.1, read on the forward strand.
TCAATTTTACAGCGCTTTATGATAAAAATCAGCATTAAATCCATGGTCTCAGATTTTTACAAGTTTAAAAAAAACAAATGCAAGTATCCAAAACAAGTGACGAATGCATTTTACACCCCAAATTTTTATAACTCCTACAACTCTCAGTTGAAAGTGCATGTCTGTAAAACCAAATGTACTATCAGTGTTGCAAATAAGAGATTATCTAAGTGCATAGCCTAACAAAGGGAAACACACACATGCATACATACCCCTGATCCGGACAGCAGCCAGTGTGGATGTCTTTTTGGGATCTCTAGCGTGCTGACAAACCTGATAGAAAGAACGACACGACTTTATTTTATTAACACAGCACCTCCACACACCACCACAGAGCAAACATGTCAAATTTAACAGATTTACAGAGTTAAGATTTGCTTTGCTTGCATTCATATCCAAGCTCAAACAAATTTGATGATAACATTCATTGAATTATTTAAAGTTCAAAAGTTTTTGTAAATCTGATGCAAAGTAGCAATTGTTGTGGGCTTTAATTAAAAAAATAGATGCTAAAACAATGAAGTTCAAGCAGTATCCAGTATTTTCCATCAATATAATGTAATTTTACATCACAGTCAAGTAGATATGTTACCTTCAGTCATTACAGAAAGAAGATTTCTGCATGTGAAACATGACCTAAGTAGTAGAGCAGAGCCCCTGCTCCTACAGTTCAAGGGAGCCAGTTGAGGTGGCATTTGCTCAGGATGCCTCTTGGTGAGATGTTCCAAGCATGTCCCACCAGGCAGAGACCTAACATAAGACCCAGAACACCTGGGGGGACAATTGCCTCTTTTCCACCGGCTCTACTTCAGCAGTCTGGCTCGGCTGCTAAGCTTGGCTCTATTTCGGAGTGACTGCGTTTCCACTGGCCCAACTCGGCTCTGTAGCAGGGATTCCCTGGAGGAGTTGCAACAAGTGGCTGAGGAGAGGGAATCTGGGCCTTCTTAGTTAGGCTGCTACCCCCATGATCTGACCCCGGATAAGCATAAGACAAAGGATGGATAACCAGAAAAGCAATGTGACTTTGCAATTTAACGCCTTGAAATTGGCCCTATGTCTCGTTAAGAAACTCCCGGTCTTTCCAATACTCTACCTTTGACATCGTTCATAGGACTGTTGCACTGAAAAGTAGTTTGTATGATAAGTTCAGCAGACACACAATTTTAGCAGACGTTTACTTATTTCCACTGGCACTAATCTTAAAGTGAGTGGGGAAGTCGGAGGACAGGACTGCTCCATGAGGAAAAAGCTTGGCTTGCAGCTCAGATGAGGAGCTTTGTGGAAAACACAAAGCTTGATGAGACCAGGCGTTTTGCACACCATAATTACTGCCAAGGGAAATTCAAGGATTTTTCAACAAGCATAAAATCATTAAATAAATATTACAGGTTTGTTTTTGATGAGGGAATTACCTTATGACACAATGTATAGCTCAAAAATGTTGAGCTATACGTTTTATAGCTCAACTATATCTAGAAAAAGTATAGCTATTATACTTTTTATAGTATAATAATTATACTATACTATAAAGTGTAGCTACTATACTATTTAGTATAGCACTGCCCCATTCAAGGTATGCAAATTTTTTGCATGCAATGCCTTTGTTAATTAAAAAAACCCACAAAAGCTTTGTTACAATTATGATTGCAATGATTGATTAAATTCCAATATCTTGATTATTAAAATTATGTTTATGATTTAGGGCACTGCGTCCCAGTGAGATAATTAGGGATAGGGTTAGGGTTAGGTAAGCTCAAATCCTGATTTGAGCTTTCTCAACTCAGGATTTGAGAAAGCTATCCGTTATGGAGTCTTCTAGGATCTGCTGAAATTGGCTAAAAATTGCAAAATAGGAGATAGATCCAAAATAATGAGGCGGTGTGCCTGTGATTTGGATTTCAATTGGAATGATAATAGATTAAAGATATGGATCTCAAAAGGATTAACTACCTATTATTCATTTGTCCACAAAGGGATATTCAGAGTTTTGAAACCTTACAGAAGGATCATGGCCTGGAAAAAGATTATTTTTTCAGGTACTTGCAGGTGAGACATTATTTTAAGAGAAATTTTAAAGAGGTGTTGAGAAAAAGTCATTCAAGTTTTATGGGGGTATTTCTATCACTATTTAAGCCCAGACAGCAGAATTATCTCTAAATTCTATAACGCCATACAACTATCTAAACATGAGAATACAGAATACATAAAGAGGAAATAAGAAAAGGAAATTAAGGTGATAATCTCACAAGAAGGCTGGGCAGAACTGCAGTGGGTCTCAACCAGATCAAGCACAAGGCGGGAGTTTTGCTGGAAAAACGTCACACAATTTTTTGTTCCACGCATTCAGAGACGATATCAAAAAAACGGGGACCATATTGGGAAGAGTTCCATAAACATATTGAAAATATATTTCATGTAAACATTCCATTCAAATGTGAAACGGTGTACTTGGGCAACCTACAGTTGGAGACATGGACCAATAAAAACTACTGGCAGCCAGTAAGAAAGCCGTCACAAGTAAAATGGCTAAAACCAGATCCATCCACTATCAGTGAATGGCTTGATCTTGTTTTTTATGGCTTGAACAGATTTATGTTATAGAAAAGATTCATTTTTCCCTCCAAGTTGACAAAAGGAACATTTTACAAGAACGTGTGAGTTTTCTTTTTACAATGAATCAAGACATTTAAATTGAAGGAACATGAGGCAGATTTTAAAAAGGTACAAAAATGCTACAAACATTTGAACCATAACAGCATTCCATCAAATCATAAAAAATAAATGCCACTAATGGGCATAAATAGTCAAATGCAAGTCCAGAAATATCAAAATATTTGAATTGTAACAGATTCTCCATTCGGTTTTTCAGACCAAATGGACTGAGTATGTAAAACCCAGTAGATCTGTCTTCATTTGACTGTACTTGTGAAATATGTGTTCTTTGGTTTTTATAGCTTAAGGTGGTGCAATCCCCACTTATGTTCAATTTTGTTATCGTTCACAACTAAAATTAGTAGCAGTCTGTAAAAGAAAATACCAGAGAGGCAGTATGGACAAAATCATTTGGACTCTCTGCTTCTGTCCTCATGTTTGACCTTAAATAGGTAACGCTGTAATTAATGAATGAGATGGATATCTGTCTTTCTAAATTAAAAAAAAAGAAATCCACCTACACAACTGTAAATCTCATATGAAATTACACAGTCAAATAGTTTTATTAGTTATCCTAGTAAGTACAGCTAGTTCTACTTTTTTTAATGTAGGTGTACTCACTGGTGATGCCCTAAGCAGTAAGACTGGATATTGTAAGGAGACCTGCGATGGCTCACTCTGATCTTCTCATCACGGTCAGCTGTAATGATGTATCGGTCATCTGCAGATATGGTCTAAAAGACAGAGAATGGAGCAGTTCGTCACCACTCCCTGTTTAACCCATTCAAACTTAACCACTAACCCTCAAAGTAAAGCTGACAAGAGCAGAGCAAAATCAGCTGGCCGAGGCAAGTTTCAACCTTGATGGCAAACCAAAAGAAAGTTGCTATCAAATTTAATTCTGTTTTTATTCAGTATATCAATTTGCTTGAGGCTGACATTTTTAAAGGCTTAATGTTCTGGGGACGACCAGATGCACGTTAAACTAAGCCCCAAAAATTCTATCTAATGGCAATGCTTATGAAACGCCACTCAAAACTTACATACCGGTAATTCAATTCACTTTCATTCTAATCTATTTATAATATTCAAACAAATAATAAAGAGAACCAAGTTTTGTTACTTTGTTTCACAATATAAGTTCTGTAATACTTAGCTCAAAGTAAATAAAAAAATGAATCAGTGCTTTGTTTAAAAAAAAAATATATATATATATATATATATAAACATACTGCTCTATCAATCTGTAATTGTATGATCCCATACTAATTTATGCAGTTTCTTGTAAAGATATAAAATCAGTAGTTGAGGTACAAAAACTTATTATAGAAATATTATAGAAGTAGAAATAAGTCAGCATTCAAATTTTCATGATGAGCTACCTAATTTTTTTGTCACCACCAAAAAACAACTAATTAAACGCAAGTGTTCATACAAGATGGAGATAGGTGGACATATTTATAGAGATTGGTTGAATGTTAAACACTTATCTTAAGCCCTCATTGTCCATAATACGTGATTCTTACCACAGCAAGCAACATCGAAAGGTGACCCATCTTCAGCTCACCGTCCTTCTCTGGTTCAACCACAGAAAAGGAATAAACATCTCCAGACTTGTCCGCCACCAGCAGTTCATCTTCACCCTGGCTGAACACTAGTTGATGTGCTCCTAATCACCCACCTGTGGGTGATTCAAACACATTCAAATTTAAAAACACTTTATTGATCCCAAAGGGAAATACATCTCGTTTTAAACATATTAATTCCAGAATAGCAGTCTGTATTATAGCGAATCCGAGGAAGCCTTTGGCTGAAGACACTCTGTTTTCCCAAAACATTCTCATGAAGAAGATGGTCAGAGTCCATAATTTTCTTGGGGAGTGGGAGGGACGGACAGCAGAGCTGCTCTGCAACCTCCGCCTTTAAGGGCTTGCTTCAAGAGGAGAATTGTGGAGCATCTTTGCTGATTGGGACTTTGATTGAGCCCGGAGAAATGTATCACTTTACTGCTACCATTGGTTGTTTATTTAAGAAACAACAAGAGCACAACACTAGCAGCCAACTAGCCAAACCAGAAGGTCACCACAACACCGAGTTGGAATTTAAATGTTAGAAAAAAAAATACAAACCTTGACAATGACTTTGGACAATCAATTAAAAAAAAGAGTCCCTTGACCACCAATTGGAGTGTCAGATGTGAAAGCACAGCAGAAACATATGTAGGCACTGACTGATGAGGTGAAGATGCTTTGTTTGTAGAAAGAGCAGAGAAGGAAGGACAAGCAGTTTAGCGACCTTAGTGGACCTTGAGAACAAATGACATCGTCACCACTGGATTTTCCATTAATCCCAGGTCGTGTGCAAAAGCACTGAATGCATGCAATGAAGGGGAACAACAGGTGGCAGTATTTATTAAGACAAAAGGCATTGAGCTGGATTATAATAATGTGAAACGCTGACATCTGATACCCAGAAGTAACAGAAAGGTTAAGCCACACAAGATCGCTCCTAAAACAGAGTAAGACGCTCAAGGTCATGTCAATATCAATAATTCACTTGAAGTTTCTGTCCTATCTGATAAAACAAAGAAGAATGGGGCAAACTGCCTAAAAAAAAATAGCTGCGTACAGAGGAGTAGATCATCGCTGTCCAGACTTAACTAACACAGAAACTTCTAATGTTTACCTGATGCTAATGCAACGCCATGAAGGTTCACACTGAAACAGGATCAGTCGTTTGGTGTCATCAGTTATTGCCATCAATTTTCCAGATGAAGACGCTGCAAAAGCAAGGACCGTGTCACTTCCGGTGTCCTCTGATGCGTCACTGAAGACAGAAAACATAAGGCTATTAAATTAGCACCACCTCTGATATTAGTACACATGGTTGGTTATCCAAAGCACCCTCTTTACCTGCTATTTACATCTTTTACTTTTTTTATCCTCTTTTGAGCACGGCTGCAGTCAAACACAAATGGTTCTCTGCAAAAGAGCACAGAAATGTTCATGTTTTTACATTTTGAATCATTGCTGTCATAGTGACACATAAAATGATGATCACTTAAAAGTATTGGCAGCAGAAAGCAGTACAGTACAGCACCAGCTCCATAGTTTCTTCTATCCACTTTGGAAACTTCAGGCAGAAATAAATAAATATTCTAGATTTAGATTGTTGTGAGATAAATTGAATCAAATTTCCCTGTTAGACAGAAACTATTTCTATCACTATGTGCTTTCTGAGATTTAATGTGAAGGTCAACACAAGCACTACAGTCAAACCCTTCCAGCTCACCTGGCAGTTCCTAAACATAACTGGACAAAGGAGGAGAACAAAGATACAATGTGGGTGTATCACTACTGTGACAAGGTGTGTGGTGACTCCTGAACACTGTGAGCTGCTGTAACTTACGCTTACCAGAAAATGAATTTCCTACCATCCCGGTCGCAACAAGTCTATAAACAGTGATGAATATTTCAACAGAAGAAGTTGGAGCTATCATCAAGGGAACCCAAACTGGAAAGCGCCAGCACTGAAAGGCCAGACATGCTTCAAAACTTCTGAATCAAGAAGTTTATAGATGCACGCCACCAACTTGGTGTTCAAATATAATCTAATGCTCCTGTTAAGAAAATTTAAGACAAGGTCCTCCAGCTACAAGCCTGAAACAACACACACACACACTCACACACACGCACCTCATCACATTCTACCGATTGACTTGCAAACAGGAGTCTGGTAAAAATGGAAATCTGGGCAGATGGCTTCCTGTATAAGTTCACTGATTCCGATATAGCAGTTTAGACCTCTGTTTTTGAGCACCAAAATATTTAAATCATTAAAACTGAAATCCTTATATTTTCCAAATTTCGAACAACGCCGAATATGAAAGTGGAAAAAGCTGATACTGTAGCCAAGCTAACGGCGCTAAGATGTGCTCTGCAATTGTCAACCAGGAATATGCAAAGGAGACTTCATTGTCATTGTTAACCAAAAGAAAAATCTCCTCCAATGCCCATCAAAACATGGACACCACCATCAAGGTAATTGTGTCCCGCAATTAGGAAAACAACAACTCGACAATGGAACCCATTAATAAGCTGACAAACAAGATGGATGACTTCAGGTTTGAGAACAAACGACATGAAATCCTGTTTTCAGACAGAACATGTGTTCTGAACATGTGTGCTCTTCCCCCACAAATCTGGCTTTGGTGGTTGACAGGAAAATGATACTTGTCTTTCCAAGTATTTAGTAAAGTATTGTCTTTACACTTGTGCCAAGTGTAAAGTTTGGTGGAGGTTGTTTGTCAGGAGCTGGGCCTGGCCCCTTTGTGCCAATGAAAGGAACTCTGAATGCTTTAGCATACCAAGACATTTTGGACAATTCCATGCTCCCAACTTTGTGGCAACAGTTTGGAGCTGGCCCCTTCCTCTTCCAAGATGACTTTGCACCAATGAACAAAACACACAGTTCATATAGACATGGATGGCAGAGACTGGTGAGGCTGAACTTGACTGGTTGGCACAGAGTCCTCACCCAACAGATCACCTTTGGGATGAATTAGAGCAGAGTCTAAGAGCCAGACCTTCTTGTCCAACATCAGTATGTGACCTCACAAATGCGTTTCTGGAAGAATGGTCAAAAATCCACATAAACACACTCCTAAACCTTGAGGACAATAAAGGAAGAGCTAAAGCTGTTCAGGCTGCAAAGGGAGGACCAGCATCATATTCAATTTGATTCCTGAAATTGATGACAATTATTGTCGAGATCTGCTCCTTGACAGCTAGCTTTTTCTTGTTCATCCTTTGTTTGTGTGTGATTTTCCCTAATCACAATCAGCTGTTTCAGTTTGTTGATTATCTCCCGCCTGTATTTAAGTTCTCTCTAAGTTCTCCCTTATTGGGGCAGATTCTTTGTTGGTGCTTTGTGAACCTGGGTGATGCCAAGCACGTTTCGATGCACGGCTGCTTACTACCTGTTTTGGCATATTAAAACGCCTTTACCTGCTCATGCTGGTAAACCGCTACATGATAATTATGAACAGATATTTGAGGTAGACATTACCAGAAGAATTAGATAAAGCATTAGGTGCTATATCCAAAGACAAAGCAGCAGGCTGCGATGGCTTGACAAGTGACTTTTAAACATTTTTGGGTTTTACATCCTTGTGGTTGGAATGTTTACAGAAATATTGGAAATGACTGTCTAATACAAATTATGCCCACTCTATGATACAAGGTATTATCACACGCATTTCTAAACCCAGAAAAGATCCAACTCTACAAGATCATTTATGATCTATAACAGTATTAAATAATAATTACAAGCTCCTGACACATTTATGCCCAAAGGCATATCCCAAATTAATTCTGACACTCAGTCTGGATTTATAAAAGACCATTCTATAAATAATATTTGCCTTATTTTGAACCTAACTGAATGTAACCACTTAGTTGAAAAGAAAGGTTTGGTATTTTTAGACTTTTATAAATCCTTTGAAATAATAGAACACAAATTTATGTTCAAAGCTTTAGATTTATTTGGGCTTGGAAATAAATGTATTAATGTAATGAAAACATTTGACAAAAAAACCCAAACATTTCAGTGCATCTTCCACATGGTATTCATAAAATGTAGAATTAAAGGTATAAAACAAGGATGTGCAACCTTTCCTTTCTGTTTTTGCTCCTTTCTATTTGCCAAATTGAGAATTCAAAATGCTCACTTTGGTAAATTATCTGTGCTTTGCACAGATAATTTAACGACAATCAACAACACAACCATCTTCATAAACAGCCTGAATGAAATTCCAAAACTTTTCTAATTGATTTAAACCTTTTCAAAGGCTTAAATTAAATGTCAACAAATGTGAAATAAAGGACTGTCCTATATCTACTGCTTTTAATATTCCTGTAAAATCCAACTTCAAAAATCTGGGTGTGCATATAAATGGAGATAAGCCTTAATATTTGCGAGAAACTTTAAACATGCAAGACTCATAAAATCGATAGATAGATTTATCTATTAATTTATCCACTTGGACTTATTCTCTGCAGAGTATTTCTGAGTCGATTAGTGCATCATTTCACCAAATATCAGCTACAACAATGAACAGAGGATCTCTAACAAGTTCATGCGAAACTTCACTACATTGATGTTGTTATTTTCAGTCCTAACATTTCATTTTGCAAGCTTTTAGGAATTGTAGAGGGAGCCTGGTAGCTACAAAAGCTAACAGAGATGTTAGCTTAACGTCAAAGGAATGAATTACTCGCTCAGTTGGTTGATTCCATAGTTCTCTTGTTAGAAAGACAATTATGTCCGAGTTGAACAACTCAGCTCTTTTTTTTAAATTAAGTAAATTCATAATTGAAATATTATGTAGAAGAAATCAGTCATTTAGCAGGAGCACAGTGCTAACTGGTTGATGTTAGCTCACAAGCTGAGCTTAACGGTGTTTTTTGATGCATTTATACTGCATCGTTTTCACTTCTAACATGGATACTTTTTTAGTTTTAAGTTTGTTATTCTAACGGTAAAATTTCTTACTGCTGCTAGCGTTGACTTGCTAACAGTGTTTGCGAAACGACTCAGCAGAAACACATAATAAAAACCATAATAATAAACCACCATAATAATGTAGACCCAGCTGCTCCCCTCAGGCAAAACCTTTCTAACCTTAGTTTACTGTACAGAAAATAACATAACATTTCTAACTGTTTACAGTGTTGCGCATTTTCGCCAATAAATACAGATTCTCCACTGGTGATTGGAACCATCCTTCTTCGACTGTTGATGCGAAATCTTTCTGCCGGTCTACAGCTAGCCTGACGCTACATTAGCATGTTTGTGAGACGGCCACGCACGTGGTAGCCGCGCTATTACGTAAAATGGACATCAGCCAATGAAACGCGACCCGTGGACGTGGGAAGGTCCATAGAGGCTGGTCTGCCCACGACGTTAACATATGGTCAATGAAATGGTGCGTGTGTAAATCCAGCCTATTGTCAGAGGTTAGCCTTCCCAAGAAGATATCTGTAATGCACTTTGATTACTTTACCCTTCCTGTGGTACATCATGAAGGAGTCAGCGATGAACAATTTTATATTTGGTCGTCAAGAATAAATTAGACCTTTTGCTGTGGAAACTGTTACTGACTCCAGCTCTTTTTCTTTGGCTATCCAACAAAAAGAACGGAGAGATATAAAGAGCTAATACAACAAAAAGTCAAGAACAATTAACTCAAGTCCAACCTGGGCTCTTTGGTGTGGATCGCTATGAGTTTGCTGCTGCAGGTTGACAGAAACCATTCCCCACAGAAACCCAAACAAGCCATTGCTCACTGAACCGAACTGAATGCTCTTAGTTCGTGTTTTCCACGTGGAGAATGCGGGAATGACCTCCACAGGAAGTACATCACGGTTACTTGCAATGTCACGTCCGCTTTGGGCCTGTCAAAGCACATATCACTATGGCAAGCCATTTTAACATAAATTCGGATTCGTCTGACTATCCGTAATTACATTCTGGATATCTAAAAATGCATTTTGACTATCTGGAATAGCAATTTAAGATATCTTTATTTACATTCTGACTAGACAAAATTCCTTTCAAGATGTCTCAAATGACGTCACTGGATCTGTAATTTGACAGATTATCAGAGGTCAGAATTACAATTTTAGATATCTGAATTAAGCATGATGTGAAAGCCATTTTGTGCTGTTCAAACAGTTGCCTGCAGATTTTTATGTTTCCTGCACATTCTGACATGGATACTTTTTTAGTTTTAAGTTTGTTTTTCCACGTCTTCTAACGGTAATATTTCTTACTGCTGTTAGTGTTGACTTTAATGGCACAAATTAGAAAGAGCTCGGCAATGTTGGAAATGCGGAGAACTTTATAAACTATAAGACTGCTAATGATATCTGCAAAAAAAATCCTGTTTATTCATTTCCAATGAACCGAATGCACTTAAAACATAAAATGTTTCATTTTGTGTTTTAAGTTTTTATTTTATGTTTATTTCAAATGTCTTTTTCTGTTTTCTCTATTTTTCATTGTTTTATTAAACTTACATATTGCTACACAAGTCAGGAACGTTTGGACTATACAGAATACATATTCAGTATATCAGGAATGTCATTTTGACTAGTCAGAATGTTAATTTAAGATATCTAATTCATTTAGAGATATCTTGAATTGTAATTTTGACTAGTCAAAATTACAATTCAAGATATCTTTAATTTTGTCTAGTCATTATTTGTTTTTAAGATATCCATAATTTCATTTTCACTAGTCAAAACTACACTTTTCCTATCCAAAAATACATTTAAGATATCTTGAATTAGAATTATGAGTAGTCAAACTACAATCCAGATATCTTGAGTTTACTTCATGACTGGTCATAATTTAATTGTACATTTCTGAAATGTGTATTTCAAATAGTCAGCAATTCATTGTAGATATCTTCAATTGAAGTCTTCATGCAAGTCAATGGGAAATCTGACGTCATTTCGACTAGTCAGAATGTCATTAGAGATATCTTAAATAGGTATTTTGTCTAGTCAAAATTTATTTAGCGATATCTTAAATTGCTAAAACGTCTAGTCATAAAACAATTTGAGATATCTGAAATGTAAGGCAAAACCGAATTTATGTTAAATCGGCTTGCCATACATTCTCGAGTGTTTTCTGGTTGGCTGCGGCTGCACTCGTCCCTTCTGCAGCAGAGCGAGGGCTTCAAGGGGCGTGGTGTGTCTTGTTACATAAAGGAGCGCTGATCGTTGATTTAGAGGAACAAACTGTTCACGATCCTTTCCTTTCTTCACAAGGTAAAGAGAAAACGCTGCATTTGACCTCTCTAAGCACTGTGGTATTTCCATTCTAACCAGTTTAATTGTAGATAAAGAGAAGGTTTGATAATGACATGAAGATTCATTTGTTATTGTGTCACTATATTTCTTTAAATTAATGTTGATGTTTGTTTTTTAGTGCAGGTTGTTAAAAACATGTCGACCTTCCTGTTAAGGATCGGACACCTGCGATGTGTCAATCAGGTAATTCTTCATCCTGACTTTTAAAAGCTCATGTTTCAGCCTCTGGTTGCTGAAAAAACAGGACTTTCACTCAGGCTTTACAAGTTGCTTATGTGGACACATTCTAAAGCTGCAAACCAATGTCTTTCTGTGTGCCTATGCGAGCCAGTCTAGTGTGCTTTGCTTCAAAAATACATACTCTGATCATTTCACAAAATAATATATATTTTTTTTGGTCATTAGGCCTGCATCGACATAAATTCAGAGATCAGTGGATATTTCTTTCTTTCTTTTTGACAACACTGTTTTGTACAAAAAAATTAACATTTCCACCCCACATTCATACAACAGAGGTGTGTAGTAATTTCTCACATCTACACAGTTACAGTTCCTTAAGCATCTGTTTTTATGTACATTTGGGAGTACCCTAGTGAAAAAAATATGTACATTGATATATTTCAAATATACTAAGTATTAAGTTTACTACCTATAAATATATATGAAGTATACTAAAAGTATGTTTTTACCAATTTGGACATTCTAACTTTAAATATAATTGAAAACAAATAAAAGTATACTTTAAGTGAACAAAATATGCATTTGCCCAAGTGTAAATATACCCTTGCTCAAGTCTATATTTAGAAGATATTTTAAATATCTTTAGAATATTTGCTAAAGATATTTTGTGTATACTTTAAAATATAGGCTCAAAATAGATTTTTTTTAATTTACTTAATGCTTACTTTAAATTATTAATGTCAGTATGTTTTAAATTACATCTTATTATATACTTTAGGCTAGTAAACTATGCCTTTCTAGGTGCCTTAATAATCTTTTACTATTTTTGTTAAAATGGAAAAGAATAAAAAATAACAGTCCTTATAATGGAACTTAATGTACTGTTGTTTCACAAAGTAAGTCATATATTCATACCTCAAAATATCAAACATTGATAGTTTAGTGACAGAGGCGCTACAACGAGACAACACTTGTCTTGTTTAATATGTTAAAATGTAACATACTTTGTAAATACGTATTTCCCTAGGGTAGTTTAAAAACAGCATGTTTAAACTTTAATGTTGTGACATGCTATGAACAAACAAAAATTAATATTAACAGCAGCAGAGTAGAAAATTGTCACATAGCCAAAGGGAAAGCCTGCCATTGGCTTCCTGATGATTCCACTCCATTCAAATGTCTCTTTGCAGCTCCATCTCCGTTTGCCTTTCTCCCACTTTGGCTTCCTATCAGGCCAGTCAGCGAACAGAAGGAGAAGTTGTGAACAAGGACATGGATTTTCTTTTCTGTTTTAGCGTACTCTCACTTTAGTTGTAGCAATAGCAGCTGAGGAGCTGAATGAAGCCTTTCAGTCCATATTGACACTTCTGTCTTAGCATGATTGTTAATAGTGCAGGACATTTCTGGTAAGCTTTATAACATACATCATAGACAAATGTTAGTGACAAATGTAAAACTTCAATAGAATCCATGGTTCCAGGAAGCTGCCTTTTCTCAGCAATCTGGAGCCCAGACTGGTTGTCACCATGAAAACCAGTCAGAGTTTGATCACCTTTTTTTGGTAAAACTAACACAATTATTTGCAAGGTCACATCATCAGTCAGAGCATGGTGGTCATAAAAATGAGCACACACCTCACTGATGATGCAGTTTAATGTCTAAAAACTAGCTAATAAGTAGTTTATGATGTAAAGCACTTTGAAATGCCTTGCTGAAATGTGCTATACAAATAAAATTTGATTGATTGATTGATTTGATTCTTGAGGACCTGATTGCATTGACAAAGCTCTGGAGTCTCAACATCTTAAATCTCATTTTTGTGACCAATAAAAAAGTGCTTGAATTAGTTGCTGCTGGTCAATCCCTGCTGTCACACACAAGCCAATGTCCTAAAAGAAAAGGTTTTTATATGGCAAACAAGTGAAGTTATGTGATTTAATTAGGTAAGTTGTAAGATCTGTGGTCTTTAGACGTTTCCATGGTAAACAATATTCTGAAACTTAAGTGTTATTCTCAAATTGACTTTTTCTGCCCACATCAGCATTGTTTTACATACATTAACAACCCCTAAGCATTTCATCAATTTAACTTAATTTTTTAAGTAGAGCAGAGTATTTTTATCAGTGTACTTTAAATCACTGCTGGTCCATTGCTGCTCTGGAACTCTGATGACTTTAGCCCAGTGCTTCTCAAATAGTGGGGCGGGCCCCCTTTGGGGGGCGCGGTGCGATACCTGGGGGGGCGTGTGATCCTGGGGAACAGGCATTTTTTTGGCCGAACTAGTATAAAGTGTAATTGCGCACAGTAGGCGGCAGTGGCGCTCTCATTGTTACTTCTGTCACGTTTGCGACAGTGCAACATTTTACGACTTACAAGACAACAGGTTTGCCTTGGTTAGCAGTGTTAAGTCAACAAAAAGCTCCGACTGCGTTCTGTCTATGGCCTCCGTTATTCAACAACCCCCAACATGAAAAAGTTTTTCACAGGGATGAAAAGAAAAGCGGAGAGAGACAAAGATAATGAGACAACAGAAAGTCAACCGAAAGCTAAGAAGAGGAAATACGACGAAGCGTATTTAGCGCTTGGCTTCACTGTGACTACAGTTGGAGAAGAGGAAAGACCGCTGTGTTTGCTGTGTCTAAAAATGCTCGCAGCGGACAGCATGAAGCCAAATAAATTAGCGCGTCACTTAAATACGTTACATCCCAATCACGCCGATAAGCCGCTAGAGTTTTTTCAGCGAAAAAAAATGTTAATAAGGAAAAAATGTTATGTAGAAATGGATAGTCACGGTGGGAGTGGGGGCGCGAATAGTTTACTTCTTGCTAGGGGGGGCGTAACGGAAAATAATTGAGAAGCACTGGTTTAGACTAATTTAATATTTGGCGTTTTGAAATACCGAATGAAATGCAGTAAAGATTGTTTTGTATTTTTTGTTTTTTGTTGTGTGGAGGTTTGAACTAACCCTAGTGCTTAAACAATTTATTTTCTGAGAAAAATTACAATGTCTTGTATTTTGAAAAAAATATTTTTGACCTCATTACTACATACATTTGTGTGAAGATGCTAACTTGAAATTTGATTGAGTATTTCACAGATTCAGTGATGTTAAATTTACTTAATCACAGATTAAATATTCTCAGTGTGAGGAAAAATAGATTTACTGCTGATTTGGCACTTTTAACTGACTGTTACATTATAGTTTAAAAGATGACTATTCTTGCAGTTAAGTTTAACTGTAGAAAATAAAGGTGTAATTTCAGAATGACTTTTCTTTATATTTTTCAAGTCCAATTCCATGTTTCATCACAAAACATCACAAAGTTTGAGACAAATACAGATTTTAAAAAATACATAATCTATTTACATTTAACATATGTCAATTCAACATTCTTGTTGAAAGACTGAAGGACTTCAAATTCCAAGACTTGGGACTTGATTCAGGATTTGAGGATAAAGACTTGACCCTTAGCTGTCACTTACAAAACAATGATTTGGTCCCACCCATGTTCATATTTTTTCTTAGAACAAGCTATTTAATTTGTATTACAGTTTTTATGAATGTGATTTCAAAGAAATATTATTATCTGTATTAATATTGTTCAAACATGGCAAACAAAACAAGGTTTTTTCTGTGGTTGTACATTTAACCAAAAAATGGTTACATATTTTCATAAAATACAACACTGTATAAAATCAGCATGAAATGCCTTTGTTGTTCTTTACCGCAAGTGCTGTGTCCATTAATTAAATTTTAAAGCTATTTGTAATTTAGAAGCGTAATAGAGTTGAATTGCTTTGGTAGAAACAAAAATCTTCTTCTCCTTCATTAAATCAGTTTTCTGCACATTTCTGTTCATTGTTTATCTATTGTATTTATTCACTGATTAAGATTTTTTTTTATTTAAATAAAAACAACAGCTATTGATGTTTGTGCAGAGCATTATAAGCAGCTTAAGTTGTAAAAAACGAAGGTCATCTCTAAGTGAGCTGACCTAGACCTACTGATCATGGTCTAGAAAAAAAAAATCTAAATGCTTATCAATGTCACATTAATAATGACTTGGCTTGTCTAGTTAGAAATGAATATTTTTAGAAATGTTCAGCTTTTATTCAATTTTCCAACAAGGCTGTGTTGTGGAGTTAAACCATGCCTAAAACATGCTGGAGGGTTTTTCAGCTGGCCTTAAAATAAGCAGAAGAAAACTGTAAATGCAACATGTTAGTCAATATTTTCTTTCAGCCCAAAGAAAGCCCAATATGTATAAGTAATTATTTTTAATTTAGTGTTAAAGCTGCTTGATCAGGGATGGGCAATCCCGGTGTCCTGCAACTCTTAGATGGCTCCCTGGTCCAATACACTTCAATCCAACAGCTGAATCACCTCCTAAGTTCTCCAGCGTCCTGCTACTGACCTCATTATTTGATTCCAGTTTGTTGAAGTAGAGACGCATCTAAATGTTGCAGGAGATCGGCCCCTGAGGCCTGGAACTGCCCACCCCTGTACGACATGCTGTTAGTGAGCATGGCTGCAGGGCTGGTTACTGCCTCGTCAGCACTATGTTGCACTCAGCACAGCCACATCAGTATGGACCCAGATCTGTTTGCCAGTGGCGTGCTATATATCGAAATAGTGTTCTAAAAACAAGTTCTTGAACTTAACCCAGTGAAATGAAAACTATTTCTGCATAAGTCATGTCATATAAGTTGTTGTTGTTATAGCATGTTGTTATCCAACCAAAATGGAACACAATTGATAGGTAATAAGGGACTAATAATTTTGACCCTGGTAGTTTTTGGTTTTTGTGAAAGAATTTAGTTTCTGTATGCAAAGAAAACCAATCATCTAAAATAAAGACTAGGATGTTTGGAAAAGCTGTATTGAAGAATCACTAATTTCATTTTATTTTTTGATAAAAAAGAAAAATTTCATAGAAGGTCTACTAATTTTGACCTCAACTGTAGGTTAATTACACTCAGGCTGAGGTTTTCATGTCTTTTCTCTGTTATGGGATGGTATTTTGTAAAATGAACTTTTTGAGCTTTATATCATGTTATTATTCCATAATCAAAACCATAACTAATGTTGCTTTGACTTAAACAAGTGGAAGTGTGTAGAAAAGCATTCCTGCAGTTTTGTAAGCATTTGCAGTTACAGTAAACTCTGAACCATTTCTCTTGTTTTTGTGTTGTGCTGCCAGTGCTTGAAAACTCAGAGTTGGAATATACTGAGCAGAGCATCGACAGCTTTGCCTTTCAGCACAAAATCATCAGGATCCAAAAATTCATCAAAAAAAATTAGGAAAGGTAAGTTTTAGAAAACAAGTTCTGCTGTTAGGTTATGTTTTACTTTTCTAATATTTTAAATGAAATTTGAACTGTGGCACAAAAATCGTTGATCTAATCATTTCCATGAGTGGTATAGATATCCTAATATTGGAGCAGATAAAAAACCCAAAAGAACTAAAGAGTGGGAACTGAAACCCAGGTCTTTGGAGTGTGATCAGGTTCGAGGTTATTTTGAAAACCTTGAACCTGGAGAGATATAGGGCCCAAAAGCTCAGGGAGGTTTTGGGCCCCCTTCCAAATGACAAATGACTGCGTACTTTTGTTGAACACCTTTTGTTATCCTGGTACATGCAAATAGCTTTTCACCTTCTATTAGCTTTATCTCCATGTTATTGAAAGTTACCAGGTCATTGCAAGCCCTGAAACATGCTGTGTTTAAATTGTTTCTCATAAAAGATAAAGATTATTAAAGTAATTGGCTCTAATAGACTATTTCTGACCTGTTCTGGGTATTTCTGGAGATGGCACTAGGAGGTGGCAGAGGAGCTTGATTAATGAATTAATGAATGAATTCATTCATTAATTTTCCTTGACAGATTCTGTCTCACATTGTTCTGTCAGTGTAACACTAAAACAGGCTCAGGAATCAGGACACTGGAATCAGGATCTGCTTCAGTTTATTCCTATAAAACACAGTGTCAGATCCCAGCAGCTCAGTTAAGCAGCTTCTGCCCTTTTTATATTAACAATAAATGGAATAAAGAAAAATAAAATCATGTACAAATCAACGTCAAAGAAATATGTTAATACATAATGCAAACTAATATAAATAAAAATTATAGTACAAACTCAAATTCTAAATTTTATCATCAATCGACAGCCTCATTTTGTGGATACTAAATGCTTCAATCAGCTTTTGATAAGCATGTAAAAAGCCTCAGAAAGTCCTTCAAGGAATTGATCATAAAAACAGGACCAGTGACCGAGTCCATAATGAAAAGACAAACTCAGAGAAGAACAGCTTCAAGCACTGAAGCACAGGTTCCTTTGTCTCATACATTTAGACGAGGAGGATGTTCTACTTCTGGAGGCTTGGAGTTCATTTGGGGTTTTGTTGTTGAGAAGGGGAAGCTGACAATAACTTTTGAAAGAAAAACTAGAAGAAATTGAATTATATAAAAAAATAATAAACAAAACAAACAAAAAAGTAAACTTGCAAACTACTTTCACCCAATCATCACACACATTCACACCGTAATGGTAAAAGCTACTGCAGGGCTGCCCAGAGTTGATCCTGGAGGACCGACGTTGGTACTGAATAGTAGCAACACCCCATGATTACAGGATTAATTTTCATCATAAAGCCCTCACCTGTGCTTTATGATGAATCAAAACATATAGAACAAAAACGGAACAGCAAATTGTGTACATTGATATTTTAACTATGACTTCTTTGAATTAATCAATACAAACAGCATGGAACAAAGTGCTTCAACTTCTGGAATTGGTTTGGTTTGGCTTTATTGAATGTACTGTAATAAAAGAATAAACAAAGTTATTTACTAACCAAATGCATTTAAAACAAAAGCAAACAAAATAAAAGAACAGTAGTAAAGTATATTTACACGTTCTTCAAAGGAATGGGCGCCCCTTTTACTCTTAACTTGGTTTTATCAGTTTTCTTATTATTTGCCATATCAATAATTAGTACAGTGCATTCATAATTGCAAGTCTTCTCGTTGTTCATGTTGTAGCACTTAGTTCATGTTGTAGTGCTTTTGTCATTTGTAATTGTGCTTTCAATTTGCTGAAGTGGTTTGCACTTCAGGGCCACTGTAGGCAAGACTAGGGAACACTGAAGAATAGGGAGCGCTGGGGCGTGCTGCGGTGGCGGAGGGGTTTAGCACAGCCCACATTTGGAGGCCTTAGTCCTCAACGTGGCCGTTGCGGGTTTGACTCCCGGACCCAGCGACATTTGCCACATCTCTTCCCCTCTCTCCTTGCCCTCTTTCCTGTCAGCTTACTTTCATATAAGGACCACTAGAGCCCACAAAAACCTTGGAAAAAGAAATATAGATATCAAAAAAAAAAAAAGAATATGGAGCGCTGTTTCCTCCAGGACATGTTAGGCTTTATTTAAAATAAACAGACTTGTTGACAGTTTACTTTGTGTGTATTTATAATTTTAGGTTTCATGTTATTTTATTATCAACAATGACCCCAAGAAATCTATATTCACTTGTTCTTTCAATTTTTACACCATATGTATGTATAGGGATTTGACTTACTATTCCCAAATAGCATAATTTCAGTTCATTCAAGAACAAGTAAGTACCTTTCAGCTTTTGACCTTGTTTCAATAGTTTAAGTTGTTTTCTACTCACACATCACATTATTATAGCTGGTTTGTCCATCTTGCTTTTTTGTGGCAGCGGTTGACAGGCTTCAATTTTGTGTCAATTCCTTTTGCATTCAGGAAAGCTGTTACATGTAGCTCAAAAGATTCACCATCTTGCTTTTTTGGTACCTCTTTATCCATTATTGTCACTGCTAGTGCTTAAGAATGTAGTCAGATTTTTAATCCAGTTACTATGTCATTTAGTGTGGCATATTGCTCCTGCTAAGCAACATGGATTTCCAGTGACACAGTCCTTTGGTCTTTTTCTGTGTTGTGTAATCTCAATATTTTAGCCTCTTCCACCAAGTCAATTTTAATGTCATCTACCTCTTCTGAAGCTCGGTTCTACTTTTTGGTGGCTTTGCTGTACTAATTCAATAACCAATTTGTGTCAGAGAGAGAGACTGGCACATGAAATGATGATCATGGATCAGGTAGTAGCCTGGTGCTACCTGGTGCCTCCAGAGGTGTATTTAGAAATAAAATATATTTCTATATTTCTTGTGTGTAGAGCCAGAAGGCTGGGACAGAACTGCCTCTATTCCAGTGGCCAATGCATCCACCTCCTCAACAAATTTCTTGCAGGGATCTGGCTGAATGAGGACTGGCGGCAGGGGTGGCCCTAAGTGAAATGTGGTTTTGGGGCCCTCAGGTTCTGCTAATAATGTGGACTGGCTGCAATTAGCAGTCTGATCATCAGATCGCTCACACACCTACTATAAACTTATTGTATCTCTAGCAGTGATGTTTACATTATATGCATGTATAATATAGGATACATTTATTGGCAAACTGACTTATTGACCAATTGATTTCTGAGTGATAATTTCCTTAATTTTGGGAATTGTGATACTTACACATGAAGCCCATCTTAACCCCTAAACTGATCTTCATCAGCAAAGGTTTAAAAATCAGCCTCTGTCCTCTTCTGCTCCACAGTGAAAAGTTTAACTGACAGACTGGCCCACCAGATTGTATCTGTAAGCTTACAGTTAACAATAAGCGTACAGATACTGTATGCTTATACTGTACAGATACTGAACAGGCCACTGTTGCCAACTCACCGACTTTCTTGCTATATTTAGCGACATTTCAGACAAAAAAAAAAATTCATATCAGCCAAAATCAAAATCGGCTGGTCTGGCTTTTAAAGATCGGAAACCAGGGATTGGCTAGAATACTGCAATCGGTGCAGCCATACACAAACATTCATGACATTCTTTGATTAAATAAATTTCTCTTAAGCGTTACTCCAATAGCTAAAAATGTAATTTACACCAGGTGAGTCTTTCTCCCCTGGAATGTGGACCGGTATTGAACTGATTTTGTGCATTCAAAAATTTTAACAGAAGTTTCATATAACTTAGAAGTTGATGTAAAGAATAATGTTTGTTTTAGCCACAATATGATTTTGCTCAGCAGCAAACAACAAATCCCAACTACACCATAGAGCAGCTCATCGACTTATTAATGCAGTAGGCAGGTAGCCTGATGGGAAAACATTTTGCTAGACAATATCAAACATTGAGAAGTTTTAATTATTGTTATTAAACATTATCAAACATGGTGTTTTGAAGCCAAAAATACCTCTGAAATATTCAGAGCCAACCATGAGAACCATCTCACTTAAAGTTAAAACTCAGTTTCGCACAAACATAAAGACCCTAGCATAAATGTTTCGTTGTTGGACTGGACCGTTCATGCTAATTTTCTATTAGCAGCTTTACAAATCTTTTACATTACGTTTGCAAGGCACATTAAAACAAACCTTTATCTTGTTTTTTTTTTCTATTCATCCTCTTTCTTTTCTCCCTCTGAAGCATAAATCCTTTTTTTGAAACATTGTTTCAAAAAAGCACAGCAGCTCATGTTACTATCCAAGAGTGCGGTACCTACCACAGCCACTAAGGGCCCCCAAGAGCATTTGTTTTCTTTTCATCAAGAAATTAATTTCTACATACATTATAAAATATATATTATTGTAAAAACAAATAACTTCATAATGAAATTGTGTATTTTGATATTATAATGACATAGAAATTATTACCAAAAAAATCGGGGGGGCCCCTTAGTGATCTTTCATTGCAGTTACACGTTTTACACCATTTCAAGTTCAATGTTAAAATCACATTCATAACCCTTTTAGTTTCTTAGATTTAGCATTCATTTATAATTTTATGATAACCATAACTTATTACTTTTATTTTAATCATAATGTGAGTTATTACAGTTGTTCTGAAAAGAAACCAAGAATAATCTGTTACTGTAATTATTTGATACCAAAGTTACAGTTACTTGTTTTACTTGTAAGTGTTCCCACAAGAGTAAGTATTATTATAAGTAAACCAATATTGAT
Organism: Poeciliopsis prolifica; assembly: GCF_027474105.1. Lineage (NCBI taxonomy): Eukaryota > Metazoa > Chordata > Actinopteri > Cyprinodontiformes > Poeciliidae > Poeciliopsis > Poeciliopsis prolifica. The sequence goes on from NW_026562555.1 coordinate 120,541, forward strand.
GTAAGTAAATCTTATCTAATTACTCAAAATGTTTAGATTTCATCCTATAAAACTTTCATGCTGTGAAACAATAAATAGTCTCAGCTATTTTTTATAAATTTACAAGCTTTATAAAATAACACACACAACCAGATTTATTTTATTGCAGACTGGGTCTACTGTTGGCTTTAGATGTCACTTGTGTGACTAGTTTTAAAGACAACTTTATTTATTGTTACTGTTAACTAAAATCTCCATCATGGGGAAGTGAGATTATCTCGGATTTTCTTGACACCCCCTCCTCGAGGTGAGACCTTTCACATGCTGGGAGTCCAACACCCTCCTGCAGTTCTGAACCCTAATCCCCAGGAGAGAAGAAGAGGTTCGTCTGGGATGCTGGGATGTCAAGAAGCAGATTCTTCATCCTCAGTTGTCACAAAGGTCTTAATATAGTCATCAAAACTCCACTTCTCTTCACAACCTATAAAAAGTAAAATCAAAGTAAAATCTGAGAAACTGATCATTTTAAGTGGCCCTGTTGTGTGTGAGTTGTGTACTTTATATTTCAAATAAAGTAAGCTTACTGAAAGCACAGGTAAGATTGCCAACTGTTCCATGTTAACTGAGGTTTCCCTTATTTTCAGCCAAATCCAAGTGTCCCATATGACTGCTTGGTCTTCATATTAAACTCTTTATGGGGTGGGGACAAAATGGCAAACTTAGCTTGCCTACTAAAGCAAACAAACACTATATCTTTCATATGCAAAGGTCAAATTGAACCAGACTTAGCATGAGACATCCATGTTAAATGCCCAACAATACAATGTGGTCATCTACTGACATAATTAAAGCCGTATCTCCTCAGCCACTTTTTTTCTTGAAAGTTTTGACCATCCATCCATCCATCCATTTTCTGTTCATCCTTGTCCCTATTGGGGTCGGGAGTTGCTGGTGTCTATTTCCAAATAAAGGTGTTCCGGGCAAAGGCGGGGTCACCGGTCTGTTGCAGAAAGTTCTGACCACTTTAACCTAATTAAGATGAACCTTTATCATAAGACAGATAGCAGGTTGGTCTCACTTGTAATTAGTTGCTTTAAACTGTTACCTACATAACAGTTATATTTTTGAAAAAGTAACTATTATTGATTACTTTTTAACCCTCTCAGGCTCAAATTACTTGCAAAGACTAGCTAAGTAGCACTGAGTTGTTGCAAATCTGCAACATCTGCCTGGAGAGGGTTAAAACTAACTTGCCCCACACTGTTTGTGAAACCTCCAACTCAGCAGATTGTGGTACTAGCTTGATGAAATGTCTTTATCCTAGTAAACACTTTGAAATTTTTTTAGTCATGGTGATGATGATGATAATAATAATAATGATACCAATTATTATCATTATTATTAGTCAGTGATCATTGTGCCACAGTTCATTTTATTTGTTTTTTCTTGATCTGTTTCCACTGAGCATTTTTCTTTTTGACTTCAAAATAGTTCACTATGTTGACAAGTGCACTCATTCATACAGCCTAAAAGACTAAAGGGCTGTTTTCCCTAAACCTTTCACTTTTCCATATGCTAGTATGATATTTTTTACATCCCATACTTGTATTAGACATTTTGATGACTAATCATATGCAATTTCTGATTGAACATAAAATAATGTATTTTGTTTGGTGAACGTCCCTCATTCTAGACAAAAGCAAGCCTAAAACATACTTCGACATAGAAAAACTTGTTCAACACAAGCCATGTAACTTCCCTAAGAAAGAAGTTTCTCCAACTGCCTCAACAGTAAATGAAGCTTCACTGGAAGCCATAGCTTCTGTAGCCACAAAGCACACGTCCCCTGATGCTTCAGCTGAAACTATTGCAACCACTTATGACATAACAACTCAACCAGTGACAACATCCTTTGTTAAAAGTGTACCCTCCAAAATAACAACTGCTGAATCTATTGTTGAAGTTCCTGAAGACTTTCCAGGAGAAGACGCTCTAATTTTAGAGGCCTCCAAAGTGGCTGATGAGCCTGTAGTTGATGTGCCACAAGTCCCTATGCATCCTGCTCCTGCCTCTGTAGAATTGGCTCCTGATCCATTTGTGGACGTTGTGCTGGTAGATGGGGCCCTGAACGTAATTCATGAAGCTGTGGCAAATAAGAGATCCATGGAGCCTGTGGAAGAAACACCTCCTGCAGAAGGGTTTCTAAAGTCTGTGGTGGAAGGGGGTGGTGTGGAGGTGTCCCTGGAGCCTTTGACAGAAGCAGCCCCCAACGAGGTGTCCCTGGAGCCTTTGACAGAAGCAGCCCCAACGAGGTGTCCCTGGAGCCTTTGACAGAAGCAGCCCCCGAGGAGGAGTCCCTGGAGCCTTTGACAGAAGCAGCCCCCGAGGAGGAGTCCCTGGAGCCTTTGACAGAAGCATCCCCCAACGAGGTGTCCCTGGAGCCTTTGACAGAAGCAGCCCCCAAAGAGGTGTCCCTGGAGCCTGTGGTGGAAGTGGCTCCCACAGAGCCATCTCCAAATCTTGCAACGAAAATGACACTGAGAACTGTGTCAGATGGGGTACCTGAAACTCTAACTGCAGACCTTCCAGCATCCCTGCAGCCCATGGCAAAAGCAGTTCCTCAGCCTGTGGCAGAAGCAGCTATGTCAGAACCAGACCCTGCAGATTCTGTGCCAGAGCCTGAAGAAGAGGTGGTGCTGGACCCTGTGGCAGAAATGACTGATTCTACAAATGTAGTTCCTGGCTCTGAGGATCTTGTGGACCCTGCCTGGGTCCTTTCCAAGACTGCTGAAGAAGAGCAGCAGCTGGATTCCTCTGCTGAAGCAGTTGGACCATCACAGGGTACACTATAACTTTCCCCTCCCTACAATCCTTCTGTTTTCTCCTGTGGAACCTGTATTTCTACAGAAAAATGCTACATAACCAGGCACTTTTTTCTTCTTAGCCTCAGAGAATGTGTCCTAGTGGTCTTTCTCAGTGTTACTTGGTGAATATCTGCAACAAGTAACTACTGCTTTTAGAAACTGACTGCTCCTCATATCTTACCTTGTTGTCTGCCCTATTTTACTCTATTTAACCTTCTATGCTGCTTTTCATTTATCTTCACTGCGGAATGATGTCACTCCCAACATGTTGCATGTTGAGGGGGGGAAAAAGAAAATGTAATTGCTGTTACCCAGATTAATTGACATGTGCTTATTCCATACAAACATTTAGCCAAGTCATTTCTATGTAATGTATATATAGAAATCACTTTAATATATTTTATGAAAGTGGTTTAATGAGATTAGTGACAGAAGTGCAAATAAATGGTTTACTGCCGGAGCTATGTGTGAGGCAGACATGATGGATTACGATTTAAGTAAAGCTTTAGTTTTTTCAAGTCAAATGCCAAATTTGGATACTCTGGAAATTAATTTAAAGAGTCAGAAGTCAGACCCATCTGAGTTCAAATGAAATGCAGCATTAATTCACTTTGTTGTCACATGTTTTACACTGTTGGGCGTCTCTCGTGATGCATGGGCTTGCATTAATGAAAAGTGTCAATTTTGTCATTAATTTATGTACCCTTAGAAAATGTGTTACTTTGGTTTGTGCTTCTAAATTTATATTTTTCCTTTACAAAATTACATTTTTATATTCCCAAAAGATTTGGAAGTATTTATATAGAAACTTTGATGTAAGGATTCATAGTCTCACCCCCAGTTAAAAATATTGTTCATTTCAATTTTTAAACTAACAATGGAGAATATGAAAGTCGTTGTTTTCCAGCTGGTTACACCTTTCAGTACTTCAGACTTTACTAAATATACTCACCTGTTACTTTTTATGTCTTATTTGCAAATTGCATGGCAATAATAGTACTGACATGTCTGACTTGTGCACTTTATTTATATGTAACAGGTAAATGTGATTTTCTCTTCAACTCCTTTCATATAAAAAAAATCACATTATGAGACTGAATCTTGATTGTTGTGGAAACGTTTAGATTGTTTTGCTTTTTTTTCATCAAATTTCTTTCCAACTGTAAATGTTCCTACTTGTTAACCAGAGTTGGTAACAAACAGATGGGTGACAAATGAAAATTTAAAGTACTATTAAGACTGAGTAAAGACATGTGGAATGATGGGACAGGTTAGCATTTTGGTTCAAACACTGGACTCTTCTTTCTTTGTGATACTGCGAATGGTGACCAGAAGCGATATATGGATACAAATATTTCAGCCCTCACAGATTTCTTGGAGGGGTTTTTTGTTTCTGTTACACACAAATATTTCAAATTGTCAAACAAATTTGAATTAAAAATGCATTTGCCCTTAATCTATGGTTTCATAACCCTTGGCAGTAATAACTACCTCAAGCCTTCACATTAGCCGGCAATATTTATTTGGCCTATCCTTCATTGCACAATTGTTTTAGTTCAGCAACAAAGATGAGTTTAAACACACAACCTTCCAAATAATGTTTTAAGCCATTAATGCAGAGGCTCACTTGGTGGTGCCGCCTGAGCATTTTTATTCAGGAGGTCACACAATCCTTGCTGTAAGCTTGTGATATTTCTATGATTTTTTTTAAAAAAATCTGTTACAGCACACAATAGAATTTACGATTCAATTATAGCTTGACATCTGAATTCTAATGCAGCCCCAGATCATATAGCTTACGTCATGTTTGAACAATATGTTCTTTTTATTAAAAGATGTTCACTTTGTACCGCACTCACAAAAAATTCCACTTTTGTCTCAATGAACCACAGACAATTTGTCAACATGTTTTTTGCTAGTGTTTTGTGTTCTTTTGGTTTCCTGTGGTTTCTTCCAGGATACAATTTTTGTATCCAGGATATCCAATTTTTGTCCTGTCTCCTACCTTTGTTTAATCATGAATTTACTTTAAATAGTATTGACAATTATTTTCATGCCATTTGGACCTGGACACTACTCAACTCTTCTGGATATCAGTAACTGAAAAACTTTCTACTATTTTGGGTCGCACAGTCCCTGTTTCACCAGCTCTCTGATAATTGGTAATCACACTGAAATTGGACAATTTTCCAGATAAATTCAAAAAGCCATTTCTTGATTTTCTAACTATCACCTAGAAAGTAAAACTTCTCAATTGGAAATTAAAAAACTCACTACATATTAACATCTGGACTAACCTTCTTACTGAATATATACACCTGGAAAGCATTAAATTTACGCAAAAAGATTATTTAGCTGTATTTATTAATATCTGGAACTCATTTGTGGAATTCTTCAAAAAGGAATTCCACAAATGGGGGTGATGCCGTGTACATTCCAAAAAAAACTAACATGAAAATATTGACTAGATAAAGTCACTTTCACTTACATATTCTAATAAAGTTTTTATTATCCAATCTTTTCTCAGAATCAGTTTGTGGATAGACACAACAGATTATTGCTTCACCTCACACACACAAACATGCTGATGATGTAGATTTTCTGCGCTCTTTTAGATTTGTAGTCTGCCTTTAATATTGGCAATGGCAGTGGAGGAAGTGAACAAAGCCATTCAGTCCATGTTAACCATGCTAACAAAAATGTAATTAACATTAACAGTAGTCTGTTAATGTTAATTTTTATATATTTATTGAAAAAAATCTTTATTTCTGTCAGTGAACAACATTTACGATAAACTTTATTGGATACATTAAATATATCTCTGACATCCATTCATCCATTTTCTTCCGCTTATCCGGGGTCGGGTCGTTTGGGATGAAGCTTAAGACGGGAGGCCCAGACTTCCCTCTCCCCAGTCATGTCTTCCAGCTCCTCCGGGGGAATCCAGAGGCGTTCCTAGGCCGGCCGGGAGACATAGTCCCTCCAGCGTGTCCTGGGTCTTCCCCAGGGCCTCCTCCTAGTGGGACGTGCCCGAAACACCTCACCAGGGAGGCGTCCAAGAGGCATCCTAAGCAGATGCCCGAGCCTCAACTGGCTCCTCTTAATGTGGAGGAGCAGCGGCTCTACTCTGAGTCCCTCCTGGATGACCGAGCTTCTCACCCTATCTCTAAGGGAGAGCCCAGCCACCCTACGAAGGTGGCTGGGCATTTCGGCTGCTTGTATCCGCGATCTCGTTCTTTCGGTCATTACCCAAAGCTCATGATCATAGATGAGGGTAGGAACGTAGATCGACCAGTAAATCGAGAGCTTCGCTTTCTGGCTCAGCTCTCTCTTCACCACGACGGACCGGTACAGCGCCCGCTTCACGGCAGAAGCGGGCGCTAATTCGTGAACAAGATCCCAAGATACTTGAACTCCTCCACTTGAGGCAGGACACCCCCCTCGACTCGGAGAAGGCACTCTACCCTTTTCCGGCTCAAGACCATGGCTTCGAATTTGGAGGCACTGATCCTCATCCCTGGCTTCCTGTCTAAGAAAGAAATTTGAATAATTGACTTATTTTTTTAACAATGCGATCAGCTTTATTGGAAGTGGGTGGAAAACAGTGCACTGATATATGACTCAGCTGCGAACCGCTCCAGCGAGAGCTGCAGATCACGTCCCGATGAAGCCAATAGGACCACATCATCCGCAAAAAGCAGAAATGTAATCCTAAGGCCACCAAATCGGATCCCCTAAAAACCTTGGCTGCGCCCAGAAATTCTGTCCATGAAAGTAATGAACAGAATCGGTGACAATGGGCAGCCCTGGCGGAGTCCAACTCTCATCGGAAATGAGCCTGACTTATGGCCGGAAATGCAGATCAGGCTCTGACACCCGTCATACAGGGACCTGACAGCCTGTATCAAAGGGCCCGGTACACCATACTCCCGGAGAACCCCCCACAGGACATGGTTGAACACCTTCTCTAAGTCCACAAAAACACTTGTAGACCAGTTAGGCAAACTCCCACACACCCTCCAGGACCCTGCTGAGGGTGTAGAGTTGGTCCAGTGTTCCACAACCAGGACGAAAACCACAATGCTCTTCCAAAATCCGAGGTTCAACTATCCGACAGACCCTCCTCTCCAGGACCCCTGAATAGACCTTGTCAGGTTAAAGAGTGTGACCCCTCTATAATTGGAGCACACCCCCCCGGTCTCCCTTTTTGAACAGGGAGACCACCACCCCAGTCTACCAATCCAGGGGAACTGCCCCAATATTGCAGAGTTGCGTCAACCAACACAACCCTACAAGATACAGAGCCTTAAGGAACTCAGAGCGAATCTCATCCACCCCCTGGGCCCTGCCACCGAGGAGCTTTTAAACCACCTTGGTGACCTCGTCCCCTGAGATTGGAGAGCCCGACCCAGAGTCCCCAGGCTCAGCTTCCTCAAAGGAAGGCATGTTGATGGGATTGAGGAGGTCTTCGAAGTATTCTGCCCACCGGCCCACAATGTCCCGAGTCAAGGTCAGCAGCCCACCATCCCCACTGTAAACAGTGTTGGTGCTACACTGCTTCCCCCTGCTGAGGCAAAAACTCCTCCCACGCCTGAATTTTTGCCTCAGCAACACCCTGAGATGCATGCCGCTTTGCCTGCCGGTACCCATCTGCTGCTTCTGGAGTCCCACAGGCCAAAAAGGCCTGATAGGGTTCCTGACAGCATCCCTCTCTGAATGTGTCCACCAATGGGTTCAAGGGTTGCCACTGCGACAGGCACCGACAACCTTGCAGCTGCATCTCCAGTGAGCCGCGTCGACAATGGAGGCACGGAACATGGTCCACTCAGACTCAATGTCTCCCACCTCCCAGAAAGTGTTCCAAGTTCTGCTGGAGATGGGAGCTAAAGCTCCATTTCACAAGGGATTACATCAGACAGATGTTAATAATTCTGTAAAGTTTCAAACTTCAACTGAGTCCATGCCTCCTGGATGCAATCGTTTCTTAATAGAAACAATTAAGAAAATTATTAATCGTCCGTACGCACATTGCTGCATACAGACCCTCTGTATGCAGCAATGTGCATACAGAGGGCTGCTTTTATAAGGCTTGGTCAGAAAAAAATGTGCAGCACCATATTTTACGCACAAATTAGGATATATATATCAATGTGGCATGAACTAAATAAGAAAAGAAAGTCCCCTTGTTCCATGTTCTCTACCTCTTAAAATGCAGAGATCCATTGGCAACTACTTTTCTGAAATTCTATCCAGATTTTGCTATATTTGTCACCTATCTGAACAGTTATAATATAAGCTATTGTAAATTGAAATCTTCCATGACCTGCAGCCTATCAGAGGAGCACAAGTGCAATGCTCAAGAGCTTTTATCTCGCAACTGTTATATTTGCCCCATCTCCAACACCTGAATCAAATGAACTGCTCATTAGCAGTGCCTGAATGACTGCTAATGAATATATTTAGTCATTTGATTCAAGTGTTTTGGAGAAGGGATGCATCTAAAAGTTGCAAGAAGGTAGTTCTCTGGGACATGAGTTAATCCAAGAGACATCTGTTTTTCTACAGTCTCTACAGTCTCTCTTCTTCAGCTAGTTACCATCTAATCTTCAAATAAGCTGTATAATGCATAACGGATTCAGTAAATCAAAATGTATTATAAAGTATTGGATAAAAGTCTACAAAATTGTTGTTTTTGCTGTACCTAAAATCTTCTCTGAGTAATATTTAATTTGTTGTCTTTCTGTGACACTCAGGTCATATGGACCCAGTGCAGAGGCTATTCTTGGACTCAATACGAGAATACTCAACAAATTCCCAGTAAGCATTAACACTTCATTCCGTATCATGATACTCTTTTGTGCAAAAGATCTCATGAGGTGCTGATCAGTTGGTTTTTCACCTGTTTTAAAACAGGGCAGCTGGTGGTCTGGTTGATGCTGACTCACAGTATCAAAAGGGTTTGGAAGAGGAGATAGCAAAGCTACAGAGACTGTATGGTGGTGGAGACCTAACCAGTTTTCCTAATTTCAAATTTACAGGTGAGTTAACAGTTGAATATTTGGTATTTAGTTATATATACAGATGGAAAATTTTTGACAATTCCAGTGAAGATATGTGATGTGAAGATATCCTTTTTATGAATTTGTCATTTATTGCAGTAGTGCAATCTCACTAAAAACTCAGTTTGAAAAACACAACATATTATCAGGTACATTAGTGCATTGGAGAAAGAAGTCCCAATTTATGAGACAACATTCCAGAATCAGCCTGTGGTACTAGGGTTGCCACCTTTCAGAAATTAAAATATGGGGCACCCACCATGGCCCTTATCACCCTCATTTTATTAAGCCTTGTGTTTTCCTAATTCCGACCACAAGATGGTTGTGATTGGTTATTTATTCAAGCAAATGCAGTATTTTCAAGGAATAGCTACACAACTTGAGATTGACGAGATACAACACAAATGCTACGGCAAAAGGGAGGAACCCGGATGTCAGGACTGTGGGGACTTAACTACAAGTCCCCACCCAGTGAGGGGATACACGGCCCCAATGAGCGAAACAGAGCTGAACGAGACAGCTGCTGACCTGAGAGAGAGAATCATGACCCGAATGACAACCAGGCCTCCCCGGCGCCAATTACAACGGCTGAGTGAAGTACCATCTGAAAGTCTCATTGAGAATGTGAATGCAGCATTGAGAACAATCCCTACCAACACCATAACAGAAACCAATGAGCTGATCTACAACTCAGCATCAGTGATCCTTGAGATACTTGGCTATAAGAGCAACCCTGAGACCCAATACCCACCATGGAAAAGACGGTTAGAGGCTAAAATCAAGGTAACAAGGAGGGAAGTGAGCCAACTGTCAGAGCTCCACAAGGGTGCAATGAAAAGACCAGTACCCAGAAAGTACAGGCAGATGCCCATACCTGAAGCACTCGAGACTGCCAAACAGAGGCTCCAAGCCTTGTCCATCCGCCTAAAGAGATACACAAGGGAGAATGAATCCAGAAGGATTAACCGGCTCTTCTCCACTCAACCAGCTAAGGTGTACTCTCAATGGCAGGGTAACAATAACAACAGAGCAGACCCACCAAGGCTGGAGACTGAACAATACTGGAAAGGCATATGGGAAAGGGAGGCGTCCCATCCATGATCCATGCCTACTGGCTAAAGAAACTCACTGCTCTCCATGAGCGAATGGCAGCCCAAATGAACCAGCTGCTACAAAGTGGGACTCACCCTGAATGGTTAACTGAAGGGCGGACAATCCTAATCCAGAAGGATCCATCAAAGGGTCCAGTCCCACCAACTACCGACCAATAACCTGCCTCTCCACAACCTGGAAGCTCATGTCAGGCATCATAGCGGCCAAGATAAGCAAACACATGGATAAACACATGAGCACGGCACAGAAGGGTATCGGTGTAAATAGCAGAGGAGCCAAACACCAACTCCTCGTAGACCGCACAGTTGCCCGAGACTGCAAAACCCGACACACCAACCTGTGCATGGCTTGGATTGATTACAAGAAAGCCTATGACTCAATGCCGCATACTTGGATCATTGAATGCTTAGAGATGTATAACATCAACAGGACTCTGAGAGCCTTCATTGCAAACTCGATGAGGCTGTGGAAAACCACCCTTGAAGCCAACTGCAAACCACTTGCACAAGTGTCCATCAAATGTGGCATATACCAAGGAGATGCCCTGTCCCCGCTACTGTTCTGCATAGGCCTGAACCCCCTCAGCCAAATCATCAACAAGACTGGCTACGGATACAGACTCAAAAATGGGGCCAACATCAGTCACCTCCTCTACATGGATGACATCAAGCTGTATGCCAAGAGTGAGCGAGACATCGACTCACTGATCCACACCACCAGGATCTACAGCACTGACATTGGGATGTCATTCGGACTAGAGAAATGTGGTCGGCTGGTCACAAAGAGGGGGAAGGTCATCCACACAGAAGGGGTCTCACTCCCACAAGGAACAATAGCAGACATAGAGGACAGTTACAAGTACCTAGGTATACCACAAGCAAATGGCAACCTCGATGAGGTCACAAGGAAAGGAGCCACAGCTAAATACCTCCAACGAATAAGGCAAGTCCTGAGAAGCCAGCTCAATGGCAAGAACAAAATCCGTGCGATAAACAGCTATGCCTTGCCAGTAATCAGATACCCTGCTGGAATAATTAGCTGGCCAAAGGAGGAGATAAAAGCCACAGATATTAAGACCAGAAAGCTACTAACAATGCATGGAGGGTTCCATCCCAAATCCAGCACCCTGAGACTGTACACGAGCCGCAAGGAAGGAGGCAGAGGACTAGTGAGTGTGAGAACCACTGTCCAGGACGAAAACAACTAAGATCCATAAATACATCAGGGACAAAGCCTCAACAGACAATGTGCTCAGTGAATGTCTCAGACAACAGGGAACGGAGGTTGAGGTGCCAGAGATACCATCATGGGAGGACAAACCCCTACATGGGATGTACCACCAGCAAATAACCCAAGTGGCTGATATCAGTAAATCCTACCAATGGCTGGAAAAAGCTGGACTCAAGGACAGCACAGAGGCCCTCATCCTGGCAGCCCAGAACAGGCCCTAAACACCAGAGCAATAGAGGCCCAGATCTACCACACCAGACAAGACCCAAGGTGTAGGTTGTGCAAGGAGGCCCCTGAGACAGTCCAGCACATCACAGCAGGGTGCAAGATACTGGCAGGGAAAGCGTACATGGAGCGACATAACCAAGTGGCAGACATAGTGTACAGAAACATCTGTGCAGAATATGGACTGGAAACCCCGAGATCAAAGTGGGAAACACCCCCAAAGGTGGTGGAGAACGCCAGAGCTAAGATCCTGTGGGACTTCCAGATCCAGACAGACAAAATGGTAATGGCGAACCAACCAGACATTGTCGTAGTGGATAAACATCAGAGGAAAGCCGTTGTGGTAGATGTAGCAATACCAAGTGATTGCAACATCAGGAAAAAGGAGCACGAGAAACTGGAGAAATACCAGGGCCTCAGGGAAGAACTGGAGAGGGCCTGGAAGGTGAAGACCACAGTGGTGCCTGTGGTCATCGGGGCCCTCGGGGCAGTAACCCCAAACTGGAGCAGTGGCTACAACAGATCCCAGGAACAACATCAGACATCTCAGTCCAGAAATGTGCAGTCCTTGGCACAGCCAAGATACTGCGCAGAACCCTCAAGCTCCCAGGCCTCTGGTAGAGGACCCGAGCTCAGAGGATAAGAACCACCCGCGGTGTGGGTGAGAAGGGAATTTTTTTTTTTATATATATATATTTCCTAAGCTGGGATTCAAACCTATGACTACTGCCTCCATATCTGGGTTGTGCTTCTCCTTATGTCCCCACAGCACTTCTGAAATTGTTTCTTCACATTTTCTTTCAGATTTTGTACTGTCACTAGATAGCCGCAGTTTAAAGATTTTAAATGTATATTTCTGCATCTATTGTTGAAGATAAGTTAATTTTAAAAAAAGATGTTGGCGTTAAATAATTTCAATGATAAAGCTGTGTTTTTTGTTTTAGAACCCCAGTGGGATGAAGTTTCCCAGAAGTGAACCATCAACACTTCAACTTTGTGCATAGGAACATGAATTTGTGTGACTATCAAGCAAAGGAACCGTTACCTGTTACTTATATGTGAAGATAAAATATTGGATTAGTAGAAACAGCACATTTTGTGCCTGCTCGTTTTGCATTATTGCTATCTCAAAACAGGGCTATTGGGGAAGAAAAATATATACCTAACATTTAAATGACAAAAACTTTATTTTCTTCCTAATTATCCTTGTATTAGAGCGTAACCTCATGCCCACAAAAGGGTTTAGCTGCCAGCTTCTGACTTTACATCCATTAAACTGATCTAGTAGAGTATTTGCTACAGGCAGGACTTCTGGCAATATGGTCCTGTGTGACATTGATCTGACATTCATCAGAACATAAATCATGTTCATTAGGCGGTTTCTTTCAATAACCATATTTTAATTTCATTTGTCTTTTTGTTTTTCACAATATCAGGTTTTTTTTCTGACATTCATCAACTCCTCCCTCACTAGTTATAAAAAACAAAAGATCAGACTGATAGGAAATTATAATTATAGTAATTATTACATACTAAAAATAAATGTTTATAAAGCACGTTATATACATCCTGATGAGTCTCATTTGTCAGATTAAAAATACCTTTTGAAAATAGAAGCATATTTTATACTTACCTTTAAGCATGTATAAAAATGTACTTTCCTTTAAGCCAACATTTCTGTTTTTACATTTTTTGATTCTTTTTTCTTGGTTCAGTGTAATATTGTCATTTTAAGTGTCATGTTTTTATTAGCTGTAAGTGGGAAATCAACAGAAATAAAGACTTTCAAACATCTGTGTGCAATTAATCCATGTAACGTTAATCCATGTGTTTCTCTCAGTGATAAAGTTCGTAATATAAATTTCCAATAATAATAATCAGAGCGACCATAGGATTGGAGTATTAATGCTAATGTCTATCTATAGGCATGTCTATCAGACAATGATAAACATATCCATTCTCGTATTGGTTCAGTACGGGATGCCATTTAGCAGCCAAATAAGGGACTATTCCATATTTTCAGTTGGAGCAGAGACCCAGATTAATTGCCTCCACTTTAATGAGTTTATTCTCAGTTGATTCTCTGTATATTTCTGAAGGGTTTTTTTGGCTTCTAAACGGCGTGTTTGATAACAATAATTAAAACTTTTCAATGTTTGACATTGAAAATTCTTTTTCCATCAGGCTATAGTTGGTGATATGTTGTTTGCAGCTGATCATTTATGTGGTTAAGACAAACAATGTTTTTAATTCAACTTCTAAGTTATGTGAAACTTTTGTTAAAATCATTTGAAGGCTCAGAATCAACCCGGTTCTGGTCCACATTCTCAGGGCAGAAAAACTCACCTGGTGTAAATAAAATATTTAGCTATTGGAGTTACGCTTAATATAAATTAATTTAATTAAAAAAAAAGCCTGACCCGCCAATTTTGATTTCGGTTGATACCAATTTTTTTTTGTCTGAAATGTTGCTAAATATAGCAAGAAAGTCACTGAGTTGGCAACAGTGCTGTGAATATTTTTAACTGCAAACATGACCTGGTGGGGCAGTCTGTCTGTCAAATTTCTCACTGCAAAGCAGAAAACGACAGAGACTGATTTTTTTAACCTTTGCTTATAAAGGTAAGATCAGATTCTTCACATCTATCCAAAATTAAGAAAATGGGCACCCAGAAATGGACTGGCCAATAAAACGGTTGACCGATAAATGGATCCTATATCAAAACCAAATTTTGCTAAGGAGGCTTAGGTGGGCCCTGGCTATCAGCCAGCTTCCATCCTATTATATCAACAAAGAAAAATTATAAATACAATGTGTTGAAAACCTGTGTTTAAATGACAAAAGTTGGAAAAAGACAGATTCTCTTTGAGATAAAAAAAAAACAACACAAATCGTTTAAGAGGAACTCCACAACAGAGTTTATTTATTTATTTTACAATTTCGTTAGCTGCCGATTAACTGAAAGTTATAACCATGACATGATTATATGACTTGTTTTACATGGAGTTAAATTTGTTTCACAATCATTCAATAATAATAAAAAGAATAATAAAAAATCATATCAAATAAAAAGAGTTGTGATCAAACTTTTGGATTTAAAAAAAACATAAAAAAATATCTCAATCAAATTTTAAGATTTTTTTTAAAACAAACAAAAAGATTGCCTTAAAAGCTTTTTCTTTATTTTATTTTATTTTTTTACCTGAATGAATCACACATTTTTGTTTGAAACTGGGAAACATTTGACTTTTTCTTCTTTTGTGTTCCCTCGCAAAAGGTTTTGCATCCCCCGCAATACTGGGGATGCAGTGCCTTTGCATTGACGAGGATAAAAAGGCACTGCAAACCTTTCCGTAACTAGGAAAGAAATAAAAATAAATCCTAATTTGAACTATTTCTGACTTATTATGGGGTAATAAGTCATCTTGACAGTTTTGATTGTGTCTCTGTTGTAGTCTGAATGGTTTAAAGGGCCATTTTCATGTTTAGTTCCATCTCAACCTTAACAGACAAAAACATGCAGTGAATAAATCGATTTTAATGAGTTTTTTGCACCAAAGACTTCATAATAATAAACACATTTTTTATTATAAGACACAGCAAACTAATGGTGGTATTTATTTTCTGCATGTTTAAGATGGAACAGCACTGAAAAGCAGCTCGTCAAACCATTCAGACTACGAACACAACAGAGACACAATTAAAACTGTCAGATGACTTTCCTACGATAATAACTCAGAAATAGTCCAAATTAGAATGTTTGTTTATTTCTTTCCTATTTACGGAACGCTTCTGTTTATCTTAGGCTTGTGGTGCTTTTCTATCGTAAAGAAAAAAGATATAAAACTTCAGATATTTCACAAAGAGGTATTAACATTCATGGAAAAACCTCACATAAAATAGAAAGTACGGCAGCCACCGTAAGAAAGGCTGACAGTATTCAGTTATGCCACATAAACTGATCAGTACAGTATTGCCAGGGAAACGCAAAAGAAAAAATTCCCCATGTCCTCTGGGGGTTTCCGTACAGGCAGCCGAGAAGGACCTCTCTTAAGATAAATTATCTCATAAAACACCATATATTTTCTTTTCCTTAAAGACGTAGAGCTAATTAAATGACATAAAAAAAAAAACTTAACCCTAATCCTAATCAATTATGGAAGGAACAAAAGAAATGAAAAACATGATCAACTATAATAAGTTAAGCACTAGAGGCAGTTAGCAGGGATGAAAAGATGCGAGCAAATGTAAAAGTACACCAAAAGCTACAGAATTTGTTAAAAACTGTGATAATACTAAAAAAACTAAAAGAGAGAAGTTCAAATATATGCTGAGAGTGAAAATTGACAATGGTCCGTCCCTGGAAGGAGCTCGTTGGACTGGTGGTTGCTGATTGGAGGACACGGATTTGTTATGTTCCAGGGTCCTTAATTTCTTTGTGGAGTTTTTGTGCGTGCTCGCTTTTCTCCACCACTAGATGGCACCAAATCCATTCCGTCGGTGGGCATGTATGATGTCACCTGCACACCTGATGCGAGTTTAGCTCGTCAGCGGAAGGTTCAAGAGGAGCTGACTGCCTGTCCTTAGGCGCCTGAGTGTTAGCCAGTAACGGTACCTCTGAGCCCCTACAGCTTGTCTCTGGTGTTATTTGCTGGGCTGCTCCTAGTGATTGTTTCCTTGTTGCTTCTCCTACCTTCAGGTGATCCCTCCTCACACCCTGGTTCCACTCTATGCTGATCCTTCCTGGCTTTTTGATCAAGCCTTTCCTGGTAACGCCGTGGAACGTACCCACTGGTTGCCCGAGTTCCCAGACTCACCTTCTCCATGTGACAACAAGTTCCTCCAGGATTTCCACGGCTGGCAGTCGCACCGCTCCTCTGAACCCACTGATCCTGAGCCTACCTTTCCGCCCTCTGACATGCTTCCCGTTGCCTCCTGGGTTCCTGCTGACATACACAACGACCACCTGGAACCACTCCGTAGTGACGGAGAGACTGAGACCCCGGACATTGCAGTTACGCCCTCACATCTCGAACCTACCGTCCACAAGTAAGATCTGTCCATTTCACTCACTATGTTGTCATTTCCCACGACCCTGAACTCACCACCGTACTCTGCTTCTCTAGTGAGCTGATTGTTCCCTGAACCTGCCTCCCTCCCTGGACCTGACCTGAGCCTCCATAACCAAACCAGCAGTGTTCCAATAACTTATCATTTATTTCATGTTCATCTCCTGTGTTGTGTTCTGCATGTGGGCTTGAATACACACCCATCATGATAGAATTTTTGAAAGTGGAGGCGCTTAAACGTTATTTTGGCGAATACTAAGTTGATTTCTAAGGTGGTTTTTGGCATAATCTGGACTGTGAGTGGATCAAGATGGCTAGTTCTAGTGGGGGTGTTCAGAAGATGAAAATATGGACACAGGATGGTCTATGGCCAAGTGATCATCGCGTCAGAAGAACAGGCTCAAGGATGTCTGACAAGGATGGAACGCTCCCCGGATCAATCAATCAATCAATCAAATTTTATTTGTATAGCACATTTCAGCTACAAGGCATTTCAAAGTGCTTTACATCATAAACACAAAACACAAAGGCATGCAACATAGAATAAAATACCAAGTTTTTTTTTTTTTTTCCCTCTTCTTTCCCTTTCTTCCCCTTTCCCTTTGACACGGAATTTAAGCGCCTGTTACCGCCGGACTCCGCTGTCCGTTTAACCACGGGTATTCGCCGGGCCCCGTTGCCCACAACAGGAAAAAAAAAAAAAAAAAAAAAAAAAAAAATTACATACATATCCACAAAATCAAATCCATACATATTACATTTCAAATACAATTCTAAACAGGTGCGTTTTTACTTGAGATTTGAAGGAAGTCAGGGTTTCCGCTGTTTTACAGTTTTCTGGAAGTTTGTTCCAAATTTTTGGTCCATAGATGCTGAAAGCTGTTTCTCCTCTCTTGGTTCTGGTTCTGGGGATGCAGAGCAGAACCAGAACCAGAAGACCTGAGAGGTCTGGAAGGTTGATACAACAACAGCAGATCAGGATCAGGAGCATGATATTCCAAAACAAGCTGATAAATCGACTGGAGACGGAGCGACTGCTTCCCTCGCTCCTTCCCCCTCCCTCTCTGCTCCTCCAATCATTCACAGGATTCAATGGATACCAATGAAGAAATATCTTCCAGACCAGAGTTTCTTAAATTTACAGATGGAATGAATCAACAGGTTCACCTCAGCACGTCTCTCCTTAGCGCTCACGTAGCAGACCTCACTACATTTAAGCAACCTGCCCTGACTTCCCAGAGGATCCGTCACTCTTCGTTTCTGAGGTCTGAGGCCGGGGACCAGATATTATCTTTACACCCGTCTCCATCCAGAATGTGTCTGGCCCCCGGGTTCTGCAGAACAGGACCACTACAATTTTTTTTTTGCAAAAACAGAAATATGAAATACAGCGGTCCTAATTCAAACCTCAAACTGATGAACTATCAGCCACCAAGTCACTTAAACTGGATCTTTAAATACCAGATCACTCTGTGCTAAAGCTCTATTAATTAATGATTTCATCACTGAGTATAATTGATGTTTCTGACAGAAACATGGTTGAATGACGATAATGACCAAATTGTACTCATTGAATCAGCGCCTCCTGACTACAATTTTTTAAGTGAGAATGGAAAACATAAAAAAGGAGGAGGCGTGGCTTCTATATTTAGAAAACCATAAATTGTAGTAAAATCTCTTTGGGTCATTTCACATCTTTTGAGTATCTTGGAATTCAGGTTAAAGGCTTCAAACAAACTTTGACACTAACTTTATACAAAACTCCAGCATATGTGGAAAATTTCTTTACTGACTTGAATGATCTTTTATCTCTCATATGCATTGATTATGATTGTTTAATTATTGTTGTGATTTCAGAAAATTTTGGTTTAACACAGTGCTTCTCAAATAGTGGGGCGCGCCCCCTTTGGGGGGCGCGGTGCGATACCTGGGGGGGCGTGTGATCCTGGGGAACAGGCATTTTTTTGGCCGAACTAGTATAAAGTGTAATTGCGCACAGTAGGCGGCAGTGGCGCTCTCATGTTACTTCTGTCACGTTTGCGACAGTGCAACATTTTACGACTTACAAGACAACAGGTTTGCCTTGGTTAGCAGTGTTAAGTCAACAAAAGCTCCGACTGCGTTCTGTCTATGGCCTCCGTTATTCAACAACCCCAACATGAAAAAGTTTTCACAGGGATGAAAAGAAAAGCGAGAGAGACAAAGATAATGAGACAACAGAAAGTCAACCGAAAGCTAAGAAGAGGAACTACGACGAAGCGTATTTAGCGCTTGGCTTCACTGTGACTACAGTTGGAGAAGAGGAAAGATCGCTGTCTTTGCTGTGTCAAAAAATGCTTTCAGCGGACATCATGAAGGCAAATATATTAGCGCGTCACTTAAATACGTTACATCCCAATCACGCCGATAAGCCGCTAGAGTTTTTTCAGCGAAAAAAATGTTAATAAGGAAAAATGTTATGCAGAATGGATAGTCACGGTGGGGAGTGGGGGGCGCGAATAGTTTTCTTCTTGCTAGGGGGGGGCGTAACGGAAAATAATTGAGAAGCACTGGTTTAACACAACATGTCAAACAAGCAACACACACTCAAGGACACACACTGGACCTGGTTATCAGTAAGGGTGTGAATATTTCCAATGTCTCTGTAACTGAAGTCGCCCTGTCGGATCATTTTGCTGTTATCTTTGAAGGTTCTTTATTCTTTGACCCACTTGGACAAACAGCTACTGTCACAAAACGTTCCTTCACAGAAAACATTTAATCAAATCTACTCTTCCTCCTCACCCTTAAACTGTAATGATGTAGATCAGTGTTAGATGATTTTCAGTCTAAAGTTTCATATCATTGATTCCATTGCTCCAATTAAAGTAAAGGTTTTGACTGGTAGAAAGAAATCTCCATGAGAAAAGCACAAACAGTTCGATCTGCAAGAGAACTCTGTCGCAGAGCAGAACCAAATGGAGTAAAACTCAACTTCACGTTCATTGTGACATTTATAAAGAAAGACTCTGTAACTAACGTAAGTCAATTATTTTAATTTTCTTAGACAGGAACCGAGTTCCTTCATTATTATTATTATTATTATTATTATTATTATTATTATTATTATTATTATTATTATTATTATTATTATCAACACTAAAACATGCAAGAGAGGCTTTCTTTGCAGATGTCATAAACAAAAACATTAACAATGCTGGAGCTTTATTTGCAACAGTTGACAGGCTCACAAACCCTCCTATTACATTACTACCTGAATTTTAATCTAATGCTGCCTGTAACAAGTTTTCCAGCTTCTTTTCAGAGAAAATTTTTAAAAAATCAGAGGATTAATCTGCACATCAACTCTAAAGCCAGAACCATTGCTGTACCCAAACAAAATAAATACAGAAAAAATGACCCATTTTCAACTACTTCATTATAAAACTCTAGACCAAATTATAAGTCAATGAAGTTCAAGCTCCTGCTGTCTGGATGTTCTAGATCTATAACTCTAGAACATTTCTTTCAGAAAGTCCTGCCTGTTATTGTTACTGATCTGATCCAAATAGTAACTCATCACTCACATCAGGCGTTTTCCCCCAGGCTTTGAAAACAGCAGTCATCAAACCACTGCTAAAAAAGAACAATTTGGACAAATCACTACTGCAGAATTACAGGCCGACCTCTGACCTCCCATTCATCAGCAAAGTTATTGAAAAAACAGTGTAAACAATTAAATATTTCCTCATGATGACCAACTGCTTTGACTCTTTCCAATCTGGTTTTCGTGCTCACCACAGCACGGAGACTGGCCTAGTCAAAGTATTCAATGATATCCATATAAATACAGACTGTGGGAGAACCACAGTGCTGGTTCTGTTGGACCTCAGTGCAGCTTTTGACATATTACTGAATGGACTGGAGAGTTGGGGGTTGGACTCTCTGGTTCGGTGCTCGACTGGTTTGAATCCTACATAAAGACAGGGATTTCTTTGTTTCAATTGGAACTTCTCATCAAAGAGGTCAAAGGTCACAACCTAGGTTCAATCCTCTTATTCAATATTTATATTCTCCCTCTAGCTCAGGTTATAACAGGAAATAATATAAGCTACCACAACTATGCGGATGATACTCAGCTCTACATTATGATGTCACCAGGTGACCTTTGACCCCATCCAATCACTGAATAAATGCTTAGAACAGATAAATGTGTGGATGTGCCAAAACAAAACTGAAGTCATTATTTTTGGACCTAAAGAGGAACGATCTCTAGAGCTATATAGATCTAGATCTAAGAGCTGATAGAGCTATAGATCTAGAGCTACAGATCTAGAGCTATAGATCTGGAGTCAATGCACAGCTTCAGTTATTACAACTAAAAACTAGAGATCAAGTCCGAAACCTGGGAGTAGTGATGGACTCAAGACCTGAACCTTGCGAGCCACATAAAGACAGTTACAAAGTCGGCCTTCTATCACCTGAAGAACATCTTCTGCAGCAGCTTCTGTCTGGCTGCTGCAGCTTCTGCCTGGCTGCTGCAGCTTCTGTCTGGCTGCTGCAGCTTCTGTCTGGCTGCTGCAGCTTCTGTCTGGCTGCTGCAGCCTCTGCCTGGCTGCTGCAGCTTCTGCCTAGTTGGCAGAAGCATCTGCCTGGCTGCTGCAGCTTCTGCCTGGCTGCTGCAGCTTCTGTCTGGCTGCTGCAGCTTCTGTCTGGCTGCTGCAGCTTCTGTCTGGCTGCTGCAGCTTCTGTCTGGCTGCTGCAGCTTCTGTCTGGCTGCTGCAGCTTCTGTCTGGCTGCTGCAGCTTCTGTCTGGCTGCTGCAGCTTCTGCCTGGCTGCTGCAGCTTCTGCCTGGCTGCTGCAGCTTCTGCCTGGCTGCTGCAGCTTCTGTCTGGCTGCTGCAGCTTCTGTCTGGCTGCTGCAGCTTCTGCCTGGCTGCTGCAGCTTCTGCCTGGTTGGCAGAAGCATCTGCTTGGCTGCTGCAGCTTCTGCCTGGCTGCTGCAGCTTCTGCCTGGCTGCTTCAGCTTCTGCCTGGCTGCTGCAGCTTCTGTCTGGCTGCTTCAGCTTCTGCCTGGCTGCTGCAGCTTCTGCCTAGTTGGCAGAAGCATCTGCCTGGCTGCTGCAGCTTCTGCCTGGCTGCTGCAGCTTCTGTCTGGCTGCTGCAGCTTCTGCCTGGTTGGCAGAAGCATCTGCCTGGCTGCTGCAGCTTCTGTCTGGCTGCTGCAGCTTCTGCCTGGCTGCTGCAGCTTCTGCCTGGCTGCTGCAGCTTCTGCCTGGTTGGCAGAAGCATCTGCCTGGCTGCTGCAGCTTCTGTCTGGCTGCTGCAGCTTCTGTCTGGCTGCTGCAGCTTCTGTCTGGCTGCTGCAGCTTCTGTCTGGCTGCTTCAGCTTCTGCCTGGCTGCTGCAGCTTCTGTCTGGCTGCTGCAGCTTCTGTCTGGCTGCTGCAGCTTCTGTCTGGCTGCTTCAGCTTCTGCCTGGCTGCTGCAGCCTCACAGAACCCCACTTTGTGCGACATCAATAACCGTCCTCCCAAAACAACATCAGGAATCAAAAACAACAGACATGTCAATTCAACAAAAAGTTTTTTGAGAAGGTTCATAATTATTATAAAAAATAAGTAAATAAAATCAACTCCGCTACATAGGCACTCGGGTGGATTTGATAAGAGGTAGAGAATCAGATATTGATCTGACCTTGGTATCTCAATTTTTGCAGATAGATGGAGCTGGAGGGTATGTAAAAAAAGTACAATAGAAAGTGATCATTATCCAATTTTTTGTTAAGGTAGGAACAAATATAGAAGAAGACCAGGTAGAAGTTGAAGGGAAATGGAAATTTGGGGAGGCAAATTGGGATAAATCTAACATAATAAATTAGATTAATATAATAAATATAGATTTGAATAAACCGATAAATGAATTAAATTTAGAAATTAGTAAAAGCACTATTAATACAGCATAAATAGTCATTCCTAGAAGTAGTGGTACTAAAAAGAAGAAGATAATTCCTTGGTGTACACTAGAGTGTTCAGTAGCAATTAAACTGAGAAATAAGGCTTTTAAAACACTTTGAAAAAATTATTTGTTTCCAAAATCTAATAATCTAATAATAGCATTTATAATTCCGGAGGTAGATATTATGAGAAATAAAAGAATAACAGATAAGTTGATAGTGTATACCAGTGAACTAATGGCTATATTAATGGCTTTAGAATGGATTGAGGAAACGAGAGAGCGAGGTTTTAATTTGCTCAGATTCAAGTAGTGCATTAATAAGTATTTTAGAACTAAATTCAGAATCAAAGCAAGATATTATATTGGATAGTATTCATTCAATTTTTAGGATGCAGCAAAAAAGAGTATTGTTGATTTAAATATTAAAATAAGCAAAAACGAGGTTAAAACTTTAGTAAAATGTATATTAAGATGAAATGGTAGGAACAGTGGGATAGAAGAAGCAATGCAAGATTTTATTATAGCTTCCAAAAAAAAGTTGGGGAATTCAGGAAATGTAAGAGGAGTAAAAAAGAAGAGGATAATATATCTAGATTAAGGTTTGGACATGTAGGATTAAACAGTACTCTTAAAATAATTAATAAATGTAGAACAGGTCTTGTAATTATTGTGGAAAATTAGAAACAATACAGCATATGTTTTTAGAATGCAGTAAGTACGTTCATGAAAGGGAGGTTTTAATTCATGATCTAAATAAGAATAAAAATAAATGAGATATTATGGATTTGCTTCAAAGATATTCTGGGGATGTAGTTTTTAATAGTATATTTAGTTTTTTAAGGAGAACAGGTATTATAGGAAGATTATAGTGGATTAACATCTTATCCATACTCCAGTCTGGAAGGTGGCGGTAATGAACCTGTAAGTTGTTTGCCAACTGCCATAAAACAAAAAGAAGAAGAAAAAGGTCCGTCCCTGCCCGTTTCTGTTTGCTGCAGCGAGGTCCTTCTCGCCTGGTCTTTCTCGCGAGTTCTTCTCGTCTGGTCTTTCTCGCGAGTTCTCTCGTCTGGTCTTTCTCGCGAGTCCTTCTCGGTGAACTTGCTTCCTGCAGCTGCTTCTTCGTGGAACCATTGTATTAACCACAGACGTTGAGGCCAGTCGGAACAAAACAGTAGGAACACAAAATGGCCGCCTGGTTGCTGCGTTCAAGTCGACTTGGTGCACTCAAGGTAATATTTAGTTATCTGATACAAAAGCTTTTAAACTGTATTCTATGATGATGTTAGGTCATTAACGACATCATATAAGTAATTTTTTAAAGCGCATGCTTGGAAGCTGATGTTGTGACATGATGGGCGGTAGCGTTCCTAATGACCCTCAAAGTTGCAAAAAAAGAAAAATGAAATTGACAATAGATTTTTTAAAAACTAAGATAAACACATCTTGAAACTATTTATGTGTTTTAATTTAGAACATAGCGTTATTGAGAAGTTATGACTCCTGTAATAAAGCAGAAAAAAGCACAGCCTTATCCTGAGACTAGGGCTGAACGAAATAGATTTAGGATTTATTGCGATATTTTGTTGTATTATTGTGATAGTGAATAAAGTGAGAGCTATTTCTCAATACTTTTAAGTAACTTTATTTATGGCTGTGTCCCATGACCTCAATCATTGTTGCACAAGTTGTTTTAGACATCTAGAAAAATAGACTTCAGGGATTTTGTTTATTTTCTTGGTCAAAGCAACCAATAAAAACCTCCGATAATTTTATTGAGCACAACAATCCCATGAAGAAATTTTAAAGGTGATAATCTCAATAATCAAATTTTCACAGCATCAAGTAAAATTTTCATTGTTTTAATTTGTAGAGCTTATCAGATACAGATCATAAAATGTTGCAAAAGAAAAACAGTACAGAAGTTACAAAAATCCTAAAATCTTATTGAGTTAACGTTCTCTAAATGGCTGAGTGAACTTTTTGAAAGTAATAAATTTGCAAGAAGATAGTGAGAGAAAGACTCATGTGACATGAAAAGGTGTTTTGTGGGTTAATCTTTTTGTTTTTTTTGTGTAGAACACATTTCCATCATTTCCACTCAAGATTTACACACAACAAAAACATTGAATACTGAACTGAAATATTATTTTACAGTTAATTCTTTAAATTAAGGGACAACCTGTTATATTGCAGGTATTTTGACAGCTGTCAATAAGATTGGACTACAGATGATTACATGTCTTCTGTGACATCAGTACACCAACATTCATTAATTTAAAAACAGATTCCACCTCTGAGGTGCAGTATGCCCCAAAAAGCTGGAAGCACAACATCAGAAGTGGATTGTCTGGGTTGTACTCATTGTTCAATGTTTTAGTGAAGCAGAGGGCAGAAAATCCTTGATAGTCTAAGTTTTTAAAACTTGAGAAGTGACAATTTGTCCACTTTGTTAGGGTGGACATAAAACAGGTGGATTGAGGACAAAGGTTACAAACTCCTTATTTCTGAAGCTTCACAAGCACATCGAAATTCCTTAGTGGGTTTTGTTTGGAGTTCTTTTCTAGTTTAAGTGTCCACATACTGTAAAAGCATAGAACATAATAAGCACATAAAATACTCAGGCTGTCATTATCTGCACCATTTTCATGTTGTTCAGACAATAAAATATATAATTTGTGATTTTAATTTTTTTTTTTTTTTTTTTACTTTTACTCTATTTACAGTCAGTCGTTTTGTTCACATTCAAGATTATTCCCACCCCCTTCTACAAAGCATTCTATGGAATCCATATCATACACCCAATTACTGCAAAGTAATAGCACCGATGCCAGGAGTGTGTCCTCGACCTGAAAGTTTGAGGTGCACAGAGAATAAAAATATTGATGGAAATTTAGTCCCATATGGTGTGCTGCTGACTCCTGGGTTAAACACATAACCTTCCGTCTCACAAATTGTTCTCTGTGTGTCATGTAGACATTGATGGAGGCAATTGTTGAGGCCTCTACCTCATGGAGTTTCTAACAAACCTGTCTGAATCGTGTCAAATGCAATTCCTCCTAATTTGAGTCAACTGAGCTGGCTGGAACTTTATACTTTGTTCAATGTTTTTGGCTGAAAAACAATATGTAATACTTAAATTTGTTTGTACAGTATTTCTTTCCAAAACTTTCTTCTTTTTTTTTTTTGTTCCTCCAGTTTGACAGCTGGGGCACTCTGAGACGTCAACCCCCTGGTTTGTTCTGCAGTGAAGCTAAAGAGTCGGTAAAACCAGTGAAAAATACAAAGGATCCAGACAAGAGTAAGGCCAGTTACATGTGGTGATATTATGTTTTACATCTTTCACTCTAATGCCGCGTATGTGTTCAGCACGTAAAATAAGTAGGGCACACGTCAATGTTTTTCTCTGTAAAAAAAAAAAAAAAATCTGTAACGAGACTAAGTGTTGGAAGTGACCCAAGTAATTCACACTCAGAAAAGCTGCCTATCGAACATAATGGTAGTTTCATATTGTTATTTTTTTATTTTGACAAATTCCCTTCAAATTGTGAGGGTTTATGGGGTCTCAGTATCACACACCCTTGTTCCTAGATGGGTTGAGTGGGGTGCTGGTGCGTATCTCCAGTGGTCAACGGGAGAGAGGCGAGATCACCCTGGACAGGTTGCCAGTCCATCACAGACAAAACAATAATAACCAATTTGATCAGTTTACCCCCATGTCCTTTTGTGAGAGCGATCTGAAACATCAGGGAACATTCTACCAAACTTATACAATAAGTTCAGTAGAAGAATTTAAAGTTCTGTTTCATGTATAGAAATCGTAATGGGGAAAACCCCATTACAGATCTCTCCCTAACCTGTGGAATTGAATGTCTGCTGTAGTTCTTTTATAGTTATTTTGCCAAGGGTTGTGCAGTTTATTATTATTATTTTTTTAATTTAAGAACAACTTAACGAAAATGTGTTTCATGTGTTCACAAAGAGCAATACAATCTTTTACATTTCTCTGGATATTACCACTTCATAATCACTTTGTGATTATTAAATATCTGGTATCCTGCAGTTTATTAATTAAATTTTTTGCTAGTTATGGCGTTCCATTTTCCGGGTGGTGTCTTTTATGGTGTACGATCCTCGACTCCAACTCACGTCAGAAAGAAATGGGATATGTTCGACCCTTCTGCTCCTTTTGTCCTTTTTGGTTGGGTTGTTCTCTTCTACAAGCATCCAGTTTCTTCTTATATCCCTCCTGTGTTTCATTCATTGATTGCTCCTTCTCTGTCCTTCCCGACTTGGCCCACATCACACTCTTAATCTTGTCAACCCAGGTTATAGATAGTTGGATGACGGTGACTTTGAAGCCTCAACTCACCATGTCTTTTATTGCTACAGATGTGTAGTTGCAGAGACGTGTGTTGTTCTCGTAAAATACAATCAACTTGGCTGGGAATGGGGTCTGGAATTCGAGCTTCGTTTCTCAGAGGACCAGCTTCACTTCAACTTGTACTTGTCTATGTTTTAGCAGCATGTCTGGGACACAGCCATTGTCTATTACTCTTTTCCCTGCCAGCTTAAAGCCTTTCTTTTGCCAGGCTCGTTTCAGTACTTCATCTTTGAACTTGACTATTATTGAATATGAGGGAGCATCAGGTGGAAGCCTGGATCCCAGAGAGAGGTGAGCTCTTTCAATGCCCAGGTCAAATAATGTCAGAATATCTCATTTGTCTTATAGTAGGATCTCTATGAAGGCTGCCATAGAGGAAGAACTGTGCTCAGAATCTTTTACAATGCCATGGAGTCTCGATCTCCCTCGAACTCAATTAGTTCAGCTTCAAGCTCATCCTGTGATTTACTTAGCTTCACAGCTGGCTCTACAATCTGCTAGATCCGTCCAAAATACGTCCAGTCTCCCGCTTGGTTTTTTTCCTCTTTAGCTTCTCGGAAGCCCTCTGCATTTTCACAATGTGATTCTCTTAGTTCTTGGAGAACAGTTTGTAAATTAGCTGTCTCGTCAGCTATATCGTTAGCTGCCAGTAACGCTTCCAAGTCCGAGAGGCTAGTCATGCATTCTTCATTCATTTTTTCTTCTTGTAAAATCAACTGTTGAGACAGTAGAGCTTATTTGTATTTGGACTTAGGCATTGTGACTCACTCATTAGTGTATTTTATGTCCTGCATAGAAAAAGGAAACTTTTAGAATTTGTCAAGGAGCTACTTTGCTGAGCTTTTAGCATCTCATTTGCTCATCGGAGGTCCTGGGTTGTACAGTTTTAAACATTGTTTTAGTTGATTACAGCTTATGATTAATTCCTATATCACAATGTTAAGAAAACTTGTGATCATGATGTTGTGTATCATTAACCCACATTTTCCTTAGATTTTTTTTTGTATTTCTGTAGCATTTTTCTGTTTTCTTATGTGCAAGTAACTATAGTCTGTCACTTTATATTGAAATGAATTTTAATGGTCTGTGTGTATGGAGATTAATTTTAAATGGGCTATGCATCACTTGCATCATTGTTTTTTAAATCTGAAATTATCATTTTAATTTGTATTTTGTATATAAATGTACTCCTTACTTTTTAGTAACTCATAGTGATTTTATTTCATTTACTTTTCAGTGCATGTGTTTTGGAAAACATTATACATACCATATTTTTAGCTCTCTGTAAGATAAGCCAGAAGTAAGCTAAATATGTATTCCGTGGTCTTTCTGTGGTGAATTTCAGTAAAGTTTGTTTGCAAAGTGTGAGATCAAGATTTTGGAAAATAGTTTTTAGAAAAATGTTCTGTTTAGTAACATTTGCTAGCATTGACCTATTTGTGTACAATTTATTTTCTTCCTCAGCAGGTGAAGATGAGAGGGCAGCTATGTGGACTTACAAGACTACTGTGGCCTTTCCAGTTAAATTGTTGGAACCTGGAATTTTGCCAAACTTTCTAGGTGTAACTAAAGAGCCAGTCCACTTCACTGCCACATCAGAAAAAACTGCAGCATCTGTTACAGCTTCCACTAAATCTGCTGGAGAAAATCACCGACTGTCACTGCTTCATCTGATCTGTATCAAAGCCAAGAAGAAGTTTCTCAGATACTTGCTCATGATACTTTACCGGTATATGTACCAGCAGAAGAAGCTTCAGTTGAGGCACTTTGTAAAGGCTCAGTGCCAGAAGACATTCCTTCCCTTGCTGTGACCATAGATGATGTTGTAAAACCAACTACGGTTTCTTCTAAGCTTGGGAATTCAGCAGCTGAAGAACTGTCTTCCTCATCATCCAGTGAATCTGATTCAGACTCAGACTCAGACTCAGAGTCCTTTCCTGAAGATGAGAATTTAGAAACCCAAACCAGAAGCTTTTCTCTGGAATTGCAACTACCAAGTCATCAAGAACAGAGAGAAATGAAAGAGTTTACAGTTAGCGGAGTGACAAAGGGCCTACCTAATTCAGAGGAAGCAGAAGATCAATCTGTAGTAGAGGCCTCCAAAGATAATTTGCAAGTCTTTGATATCCTTACTGCTACAAAGAGTGCAGCTGAGCTTACCAGTTCTGCTTTTTCAACCCATACTGCTCCTACTGATACCCTGTGTGAAGCTCAGCTGTACTTGTGAGAGCAACATGAAGCTCCAGAAAAAGCCCAGTCAAATTCTCCTTTAAAAGCAGCAGATGTGCTTATGGAACTTGAAGATGGCTTTGTGGATGCTGGTGAAGAATCATGGGAAAAAGCTTCTACTATTGGGCCTGTACAGTCAAAAACTGTCTCTGCTGAAGTAGTGGCTGATCATCCAGCTGAAGTTGGCCTGTTGAGACGGAGGACTCTGCCCGGGCGCTCGTGGAAGCTTCTGGAGAGGAGCTGTATGAGGAGACCTCTGCTGAACAGCCTGAGGGTATACAATACACCCGCCTTGCCCCTCACTCCAAACTTTTAATGCTGCAGATAGGCTTTGTTCTTCCTGTCCCTAAGAATAAGGTCTTTGGCAGGTTCCCTCACATTCTCTTTCACTCATATACTGTTAAACTTTTATGACTTTAACATCTAACCTTCAAACTTATTCCTGGCATCCAGCTAATTTGAGGGAAACATCTGAGGATACTTTTCCTTGACTTTATGGTTCATTCCTTCTTCTGGTTTGATTTAATTATGTATGTACAATGGATACACAAAGTAATCAGACTTCTTTAAAATTTTCACTTTTTGATCACAGCCATTTTCTAAAATCAAACAAGTTCATATCATTTCTCATGAATGTACACTCAGCATACAATTTTGACAGAAAACCCCCCTGAAATGTAGACATTTTTGAAAATTTATTGAAGGACAAAAACTGGAATATCACATGATCATAAGTATTCAGACTGTGGTGTGACGGGTCGCAGCAAAGTGGCATATAGCCTGAATACCTTTTGTATCCACTCTGCATGGAAATATATACACTCTTACTGCCAAAAGCATTTGCTCACCCATCCAAATGATCAGAATCCAATGTTCCAATCACTTCCATGGCCACAGGTGTATAAAATGAAGAACTTAGGCATACAGGCTGTTTTTATAAATATTTGTGAAAGAATGGCTCACTCTCAGGAGTTCAGTGAATTCCAGTGTGGGACTGTGGTTAGAGGGCACCCGTGCAACAAATCCAGTTCTGAAATTTCCTCAGTCTTAAATATTCCACATTCCTCTGTATTATAAGAAAATGGAAGTGTTTGGGAATGACAGCAACTCAGCCATGAAGTGGTAGGCCACATAAAATGACGGAGCAGGGTAAGGAGACGCTGAAGCGCAGAATGCCAAGAGGTCAGCAACTTTCTACAGAGTACATCACCTAGTGCAATGCAAAGCCTTGGATGCAGTGGTGTAAAGCACACCACCACTGGACTGTAGAGCGGTGGACATGCGTCCTGTGGGGTGATGAATCGTTCTTCCCCATCTGGTAATCTGATGGACGAGTTTGGATTTGGCGGTTACCTTGTCTGACTGCATTGTGCCAAGTGTAAAGTTTGGTGGAGGGTTGTTTGTCAGGAGCTGGGCCTGGCCCCTTTGTGCCAATGAAAGGAACTCTGAATGCTTTAGCATACCAAGACATTTTGGACAATTCCATGCTCCCAACTTTGTGGCAACAGTTTGGAGCTGGCCCCTTCCTCTTCCAAGATGACTTTGCACCAATGAACAAAACACACAGTTCATATAGACATGGATGGCAGAGACTGGTGAGGCTGAACTTGACTGGTTGGCACAGAGTCCTGACCCAACAGATCACCTTTGGGATGAATTAGAGCAGAGTCTAAGAGCCAGACCTTCTTGTCCAACATCAGTATGTGACCTCACAAATGCGTTCTGGAAGAATGGTCAAAAATCCACATAAACACACTCCTAAACCTTGAGGACAATAAAGGAAGAGCTAAAGCTGTTCAGGCTGCAAAGGGAGGACCAGCATCATATTGAACCCTATGGATTAGGAATGGGATCTCACTTAAGCTCATATGTGAATTA
Source organism: Poeciliopsis prolifica (assembly GCF_027474105.1). Lineage (NCBI taxonomy): Eukaryota > Metazoa > Chordata > Actinopteri > Cyprinodontiformes > Poeciliidae > Poeciliopsis > Poeciliopsis prolifica. Next base: position 151,504 of record NW_026562555.1, read on the forward strand.
AGGCATGTGAGCAAATACTTTTGGCAATATAGTGCCAAATATTGCCAAAGGTTATATACACACTAATATATATGTAATCAGGTGATGTGCAACTGACTAATATTTCAATTGCTCTTGAATTTTTTTCTCCTTTGGTTGTGAGCTTGACATTTTCATTGCCAGCAGTTTTCCAGTGATATTTAGATGTAAATGTATATGACTAAATATGTGCTGATTTTTCAGTTGCCCCGCCCCCACCCCGCACCCCCATTTTCCTCATGTCCTAATGAGTCTTGTCAGTGGAAGTTTCTCTGTGTTGTATTTTACTTTTACAGGCTTCTATTTAATATGCCATGAACATGAGCCTTGAGGTCTTTCCCACAAATGTGTCTTCATACAAGCCTTGTTATTTTGGGAAATGTGATATTATAAGCTTCTTTATCAGAGCATGTGAATATGTAACTGCAGCCTCCAAAAGTCCTCGTAGTCCATTTCTGATTTCTTCCTGCTTATTGATGAATGCCTGCCAACAGTTTGATTTTAGGGGAAGAGAAAAAATGCTTCCAAGATAATTGACCTGGTTTGTGTTTCATGTGTGAAATGCAGCAAGATGCATCTCCGTCATGAGGTTCTCATTTTCTTCTGCAGAGTCAGCAGCAGTACCTCCAGAGCCTGAGAAATCTTTTGACAACAGCACTTACAAAAACTACCAGCACCACAGCTACACCAGCTACACATTTGCAGACCTGGATGTAGAGATGGCCAAGTATCGTCCTCAGCCCTCGTCCGGAAAACTGTCACCCAGACACTAGGGAGTAGGTGGTGTGCACAGTGGTGGTGGTTATGTTGCTAAATCGTTTGTTAAAATGTGATATGATTAAAGAAGTGTAAGAAATTAAGTGTTTTTGTCTGATGCAATGGCTCCTTTCTTTAGTGCCATGTAAAAAGAGAACTTGCTTATGATACCCTGCTGGTATTTCTACCAGCTGAAGAAGCTTCGGTTGAGGCATGTGGTAATTAAAATGTGATTTTTTTTTTCATTTTTTTTTTCAAACTTTTTTGTAGGCTACTTCTAAGCCTTGAGGGGTCGTGAAAATAGAGCAGAATGAGCACATGGTGTATATATTTCTATTGTAATGATTATTGTTTTAAACCAGTTGTCCTGATTAGAAATGAATCATACGAATGTTAGCTCATTTTTATGAGCTAACATACTTATGTTACGTATCTTAACTGAAATGTAAATGTTGAAATCAAAGAAATCCTTATTCAAATGAGCAAAAAATCGAACTAAAAACATCTACCGACGACGCCAAGCGTCAGGACGTCATTTCTCCGCCCGCCTCATACATATACATGAGCATAGCGCAACAACGTGCCCTTGCGTGATGACGCAACACGACAACTGCGGGTCCCGATTGCTGCAACCGCTTGTCAGTGTGACGAAGATTGGCACTCAGGTAAGCTGTCACTCAAAATCCCTCTTTTTCCGTTCCCTATCAATCAAACAATCTGGGCCGCACGCTAAAATGCCCCGGGGCAAAGAGCGTGAACCTGGGCAAAACAGCCGAGACTGTTTTTGAAATGAAGTCGAAGCGATAAAGCTATTGTGATAACTTCTATCTATCTATAGGTCTCTATATTTTTTATATAAATATGTATATAAGGGAGGGGGTCAAGAAAAACCTCTGCGTTTTCGGGGCAGAGGAGAGGAGGATTGTGCTGAAGTAAAGGGCCACAGTTGTAGATTAGGCCCGGCAGTGTTGGCGCAGAGGGGAGGGGAGAAGAGACAAGGAGACGGCAGCTGTCCCTGCATGATTGATTGACTGATGGGAAGGATTTGAGCTCAAAGCAAGCTGCCGTCATGTGCTGCTAACGTTTTCCTTCTTCTAATCTATTTTCAGTAGAGAAAACTAACAAGCACTTATTGTTTTTTCGACCAAAACCAAAATGAAACGTTTCATATCCGTTGGTCTTGCTGCATATCAATCTGCTGCGGTCTTATTTTCCGTAGCCGCTTAGTTACGTTAGTTTTATTTTTGCGATATATTTCTACACTTATTTAATAATTAGATCTTCGTCTTAATGTGATACTGTCGACGATTGTTGGCTATTGCCGTCCAAGACTAGCAACTAGCTCACTATATTTAGCATTAGCTGGATGTTTTGCATCAGACTTGTATCGCAAGCTAACGCTAACGTGGTGCTATCGTTACAGCACAGCTAAGAAAGCGACTTCATTCAAACTTTGCAGCTTATAATTTTAAACATTTGCATCCACGTGTGAAAGTAGTGTGTTAAAATTGTCCCAAATAATGAAATGTATTGTGTACAAAATGTCTGTCGCTAACATCGGGTAAAAGCTAATTCATGGTGGGTGTGTTAACACGGTTGCACGCCAACTCTACATAACTATGTTATTAACTGAATTATTAAAGGTGTACAGAAATAAAGTGATGAATGCTGTACCTAGACCCTGTCTCACTTTCCTTTCTTCTTGTAATGACTCTTCCACGTTCCGTTTTGTTCTTGGAATCAGGAGATTTTATTGAACTTTTAGCTGTCGATATGGTTAATACTGTATCGCAGCAGTGTTAAAGGGGTTTGTATGTGGAAAATATATTTTATTACTAAGTTTTAGTCTTTTTCCAGATATTTATCCAGCCTGTTTGGTTGAATTTCTAGAATTTTGTCTTCATTGTGGCAGTGGTTTAACTGAACTTGTGTATTGTGTAGGTTGGCCATCTGTCCCTGGTTTCTATAATGCCCCAGTGCTGGCAGTGAGTGATGGCAGCCCAGGCGGTTTCTATAGACAAATACCCAAAGGGGGAGCAGCAGGTGGGTGCAAGAGAGACCTGAGTTTGAATACATGTATGTAAAACCTCTGTTAATATTGAACCAATTTGCAATGTTCTAAACTTTAATTTTATAAGGTAGCTCCACACCATTTGGATATGTGTGGACACCAACATAACCAGGAGCAGTTGTGTTGCACAGTTGTGTTGCACAGTTCAAACCAAGCACAGTTTATATTTTTTTCCCTCTTTTGTAAACATTCATGTTGTCAGCTCTTGATGACACAATAAACATTAATTTCATTCAGAAGTGGGACAAAGTGTTTGCCCTCTCAAAAGAACCCCACAACATCATCCAAAACGCTGCAGACTTCATTTGCCTAGGTTAAGGTCAAAGGTCATGCTTCCACCATAAGAAAGAGACTGAGAAAATATGGCCTGTATGGCAGAGTTTCAAGATGAAAACCTTTGCTGAGTAAGAAGAACATTGAGGTTCTTTTCAATTTTTCAAGAACACTTGTTGGGCCGAAGAGCACTATCCTAACCTCAACATGGCTATCCTGTGTTCAAGTTCTGTCCTTGGTTCTTTTGCAGCATGTCTTTTCCCATTCTCTAGGCAGTTTTCCTGTTAGATTACGGTCAAATAAAGACTGCTAGTGGCAAGAAAGAAAAGAAAAATAAAGGAACACATCTGATTCCTAAGCATAGAAAGATGAGTCAAAATGTAACTGTTTGGAATGTCTCCTACCACGACAGCTAGCATAAAAGTAACTCTGCATTTCGGAAAAAAACTTTATGCCAAAAAATGCAGTGGTGGTAGAGTGACGATCTGGGGCTATTTTGCTACTTTAGGACCTGAGAGATTTGCTGTGATAACTGGAACCATGAATTCTGTTGTCTACCTTAAAATCGTGAAGGAGAACATCCAGCCATTGTTTTATGACTTTATAATGAAACAAACTTGGGTTCTGCAGCAGAACAATGATCCAAAAGACACCGGCAAGTCCACCTCTGAATGGCCAAAGAAAAACAAATTGAAGACTTTGCAGAGGCCCAGTCAAAGTCCTGATCTGAATCCTGTGATGCTGTGGCATGAGCTTCGAAAAGACAGTTCTTGTTCGAAAAACCATTCAATGTGGCGGAATTACAGCAATTCCGCAAAGATGAGTGCCTTGGAAAACTATGCAAACTCTTTGCTAGTTTTCTAACAAACTTTAAGATTATTGAGATTGCTGTTAAAATGTGCATAATTGTAGAGGGAAAATGTTACATGCTTTTCAAACTTTTTAACAAACACAAATGTTAACTTGAAAGTGTGCATTTCCTATGAAAATGCAAGAGTGAATGCTGAATGCTTTTGGTAAAAATGGCAATAGGGTTTGAAGCCAACTGCCGAAGACTTGCAGAAATGTAAGAAATAGTCGATGCAGTGTGAAAAACCCAAGTAAAAGACAAAATTAGCACTATTATGCCGGATCACAGGAATATATTCTATGTAATGTAAAAAACAAAAACGTAAACCTAAAATTTGAAAAGGATAGTAATGTTCCCCTATTCCTTTTGATAAAAATGGGGTGTGAATGAAATCCATACCTTTTATGGTTCCTTACCTTTCATTTGTTTGGAGGCATCGTTTAGCACTGTGACTACAAAATGTGCCACATGCAGTATGAAAAAAGCAATGTCAAGAGCTCAAATTATTCCCAGGTGTTAAAAGCTGTTAAACTGCCCAACTTCAAAATGACCACTGCCTTGTGTCCTCCATGACAGCCCTGAAACTGGATGATTGATTGCCATTAATAGGCAGGACCTAAAACATCCACTGTGAAACACAACAGACATTTTATATTGTAATTCTCAATTTTGCCACTGGATGGGGCATTTTTCCCCATGGGGTAAAAAATTAATAAAAATATGAATATTCTAAGAAGTATGAAGGTTATGAATACCAAGAGATATAGCCGGCATTAGGAGATCAAGCTGAATAGTATAAAAGTTGAATGGTGGAAATGGCACAAAGAATGCAGGAGAATAAGTGCAATGAAATTTACAGAGCAACTAGAAAAGTGGAATGCATAGTGCATTCATACTATGAATATATAACAAGAGCAAAGAGCAGTCCACTGACTTTGTACAACCACTCTTTGCTACAGTTACAAGTCTTGACTGATTTTTCAAGTTTTTTAAATTTCATTTGAATTGTTTTTCTAGAAGATGAATAAGATCACCTCAGATTGGATGTAGAGCATCTGTAAACATAATTTTCTTAAGTCTTGTTTAAAAAATTCTGTTTTGGTCTCAACAATTTTAGTGGAAGAGCGGGTTTTGTGTTTGAGGTAGTTGTTCTGCTGAATGGGGAATCTCACATAAAATCCCATTAAGTTCACTGAAGTGAGATTGTCTGGGGAAACGGGTCAAAAGTTTAAAGTGTATGAATACTTTGCACATAACTATCCCAAGAGGTCACATTCCGATTTTCGATTTATTTGACTTAAAACAGGGACAGTGTACCTTAGTGGAGGTGCCCCGTATCAGTTTATGCCCCAAAGTGCAAATGTCTGCCTGTGGTCCCTGGGCCACCGGATACACCGGATACACCGGATACACCGGATACACCGGATAATAGGACCCTGAAGTAGAATCTCAGTATTGTGCTTCATCTCACTTTTGACTTTCACATGATTTCAGTAACCCTAACCTGTCTCATGTTTTCTGTTCATTTCATTTTCTCTCATTTTGCTTAATTATTGCAGATTCAAAGTGTGGTAAAAGTAGACTGTGACTCTGAGTCTAAATTTGAAGGGACACTGGTTGAAGTGTCCAACCCGGTACCCTCTGAACCACAGACACCCATGGATGCTGACAAAGCATCCATATATCGGTAATAAAACCTCATTTTTATGTATTTTGTGAAAATATTGTCTCAGGCATCATCCATCTAATTTATTATGACATGTCCTTGTTATTCTCAGAGTAAATATCACTGCACCATTTATGAAATGTTGTAAGGATTTCTGATATTGTGCTTTGTTTTCATACATGAAACCCAATGACAAGTGCTAAAATAACTAAGTGTAGTTTAGCATTGTAACTGTTGGTCAATATTCCACAGACATCCCCTGTTTCCCTTGTTGGCCCTGCTTTTTGAGAAGTGTGAGCAGTCCACACTGAGCTCTGAATGCATCACATCAGCGAGCTTTGATGTGGACATTGAGAACTTTGTACGCTGTCAGGAAAAAGAGGGGAAGCCCTTCTTCAGTGAAGATCCCGAACTTGATAACTTGGTGAGTTTCAAACTATCAAAAAACTATATTTTTGATAGTTTTGCAAAGAAATGAATGCAGAGCTCTGCAGCCTTTTCATGTTTGTAAAATTTCACAACAGGCTTGTAAACTGAGAAAGAGTTCACAGTAATATAGAACATATTTGTTTATTCCATTTTCATCTGTCTTCTTCATATATATCAATATCTAGATATGTAGATCTATATCTATATTTAGATATATAATATATATATATATATAGAGAGAGAGAGGAAGAGAGAGAGAGATAACGTGTGTATGTGTGAGGTAGCCGTTCCCTGAGTGTTGTTTGAATAAACTCTGAGTCTGTTTTTAATTTTTTGACACAAGGAGGATATGTCACTGGTTTTACTGTAAAGATATCAATAGTTATCTTTGTGACGTTTGCAAATGCGTGACTCTGCTTACTTTCTCTTTAGCAGAGTGGCTTGTGTCTCAGCCTTTTAGGTCTCCCTCCTTTACAACACCTGGCAAGTGTTGTGTATAGTTGTTCTAATTTTCTTTTACGCTGTTATCTTTATTAAAAGTGATTGTATGAACAGTGCCCGATGAATAAAGTCTGGTTGAAGGTTCAATTGATTACCCCATCTTTGTTTCTATATTTTCAATGTTAAGATGGTGAAAGCTATTCAAGTGCTACGGATCCATTTGCTGGAGCTGGAGAAGGTGAGTGACCTGTGTAAAGACTTTTGCAGTCGCTACATCGCCTGCCTCAAGACTAAGATGAATAGTGAGACTCTTCTGAGTGGAGATCCCGGCAGCCCATACTCCCCATTGCAAGGCCAGGCACAGAACTTCTCACCCACCAAGACTCAGGTGTGCAGTGTAGGTGCACAAGCACCAATTTAGGCTTGCTGCCACTACAGCTCCACCACTTTCTTCTGTGACTCTGAGCAAAGCATATGTTTTAAAACCAGCCGTCTGAGTGGAAAACATTTTGTGTGTGAATGCTTTAATTTCCAGACGTCAAGCTCCATCTCAGGCACCCTCAGCCCCCAGGGTCAAATTGTGGTGCCAGCATCAGCCCTGCAACAAGGGAATGTTACTGTTACAGCTGTCAACCCCACCCAAGTAGTTACAGGTAAGATATTTTCTAGCTTAGTAACTAGTTAGTTTGTTCTTTGCTTGTGGAATAAAGCTGTTATTCACAACAGCTCCAGAAGTGAAATGTGCTGGTGAGGCACATTTTACTTTCTCTAAAGCTTCCCAGAAAAGGGTAACTGCAGCCACTACTACCAGCACTAATGTAGCACTGATCTTACTTCAGTGAGCTCTTGCAGCAGTAAACTCCACCCAGAGCCTCGAGGTCAACCGACCAGCCTAAAGCCAGGCGACGACCAGACGGGACAGAACCTTCCCTGGCAAACAGTCAGTCAGTCAGTCAGTCAGTCAGTTAGTTTAAGGTCCAGACTGAAAACACATCTTTTCTCCCTGGCCTTCAACATCAATTAAAAAAAGGGGAGAAAAAAGGAAAAAATGTGGATATCAGTACTTTACTGATTCCATTTTTTAGGGTTATGGGCAGGAATCACTGCAGCTGACATGAAATATGTCTTGGTTTTTATTCATATCATTAATTTTGGGTATTTTCTGCCAATTTTATAATTTAATGGTCCTATTGTTTTTTGCCATCTTAATATTGTTTCCTGTTATATCATATCTACCTGTGATGTCATGATTGAAGCACATTGGTAAGCTGAGATTGTTGCACATGTGCTATATAGATAATTGAAGAGCTGCATTTGGTGCTACCCAACTCTGAAGTCTTACATAATGAAGAATTTTTTTTCAACAAAGTTGTTACCATGGAGGGGAAAACAACTGAGAAAGACAAGAAAAATAAAAGCACAAGTGAAAAGATGACAAATAGGGAAAAAGATTCAAACGAACTGTGATTCATTTCTTCATCTTATGTAAGAATGTGACAAGATTTTCAGGGAATCGCAAAATATTTGTAAATTTCTGTCGGGAACTAGGTCTTAACTTTTATTTAGAATGGTCTTTAAAAGTCTTTAAATTCAGAAGTTGGTGAAACCTGCAGGAACCCTATAAATTCATGAAGGAAACATACCTAACGCTTATTCATTATTACTCAGTGCTGAGTCAATTTGAGCTTTTCAGCAAAACACATGACACTCTGAGTGGATATATGTATGCTTCTTTCAGGAAGTACAGTTTACCAGCCAGTAACAGTGGTCACTCCTCAGGGCCAGGTGGTGACTCAGGCCCTGTCTCCTGGGACAATACGTGTCCAAAACAATCAGGTAGTGCTTCTCTGTTTTATCCCTGTGAACCAGCTCTGTGTTTCTAAGTCACATCTTTTGGGGGGGCTATGCTGTGGTATTGCCTGAAAATTAAAAGAAAAGCTAGTTCTGTATTAATATTCTTTTATGTTCTAATATTAGAAACCTATATGGTTTCTGTAGGAAAGCACATTAAGTTTCCTACAGTCATTCTGAACATTTTCCAATGCTATAAAATGTGGAATAAATATTAAACTTCAACATTTCTCAACGAAAATTTTCGTCTTAGCCTGCAACGCTAGTTTCTTTCAGCTGGGCAGGGTGCGAGGCAGGGGGGTGTTGTAAACAAACTGACAGATAGCAAAAGGAAAAAGAGGAAATCAGATGATTCTACAATTCTTGGACCAAATCATTTGCATTCATTGCCAATGTGGAAGGATCACCTGAATGTTTGCTTGAGAAGTTGTCAAATAACTAAAAGAGTAATGTAGAAAGACATTTCCAGGGAAGGCTTGCTTTAAATATGATTTTCAAACTGAATTTATAAAACTTATGTGATGTGTAGATCATCTGTTCTTTCATGATATGGCAAGATTTATTTGTGGAATAGTAACTTGACAGCTTGTGTTGCCAATTCATCCTTAAAAACTAGTTCTAAAAACTAAAGTTTAAAAAAATCTCATGATGGCATTCATAGTTTATGCTTGGTATTTGTTTTCCTTTTTGTGTTTTCTATGCTCTCATGAATAGATTTTTAAAATCGATGAATTCAAAAATAACAGCAGATTATCAATGTGTGACTGATGAGCTGAAGATCTCATGCAGCAGGGGAAATATTCCAAGCACTAGAGCAAATCTTTCCTGAATGTAAAAATGAATTTATAAAACTTATGTTTTATAAATGTAGGACTTGAATCTGCACATAGACCTTAAGCCAATCTTTTATAAAAACCTATGGAATTCAATTAAAATGTAAATGTATCACATCCTTTGCACACATGTAACAAATTTACTTACAAGAGTATGTCAGATTGCTTTGAACAGTTTTCCCTAATAAATTAAATCATCCCTATAAATTAACACAAAAAACATGAAATTATAAAAAAATTTGTATTGTGTTCTGAAACATTTGTGACAAAAGTTGAACACAGAGGCTGCAGAAAATAACTGACCATGTGTTCTTAGCTTCAGCTACAGTTTCACCAGGACTTGAACTCTTTAATCACGAGGACAACTCAACGAAAAATAAACGGGGCGTTCTACCCAAACATGCCACCAATGTCATGCGCTCTTGGCTCTTCCAGCATATTGGGGTAAGTAGATATTAATGACACCATAGGAATGGACCATACCTTAACCTTTATTTATGAATTTTCTATTCTTCTCTCATATAGCATCCTTATCCAACTGAAGATGAGAAGAAACAGATTGCCGGTCAAACAAATCTGACACTCCTGCAAGTCAATAAAACTGGTTAGTTTTTCTTTGAGTTATTTATTTTCACAAAATAAGTTTTTGTTTTTGTCGAAATATCAATGAGATTAACATTTCTTGCTTATAACAAGACCTATGAAAAAAGTTCCAGAAAATCACATCATGCAACAATGTAGTGTTTTATTTTAAAATTGAAGTACAGTGGGATTTGGAGGAAAGGAAAAAAAAAGATTTTTATTGTGTATGAAATATGACAAGGTTTTAGGATCCTGTAAAATTACTTTGCATTTCGAGAGCATTAAAGCTGCAGTATGTAACTGAAAAAGAAAAGTTTTTTACATATTTGGTAAAACTGTCACCATGTCGAGACAGATAACCTGTGAAAACCTTGAGCTACTGTGCGATCTGCAGAAATGAGAAATGGCCTGTACTTCTGACCACAAGGCAGGTCAAGTGTCTTGTCCAAAGACACAATGACAGAGACAGACAAACCAGGGATTGAACTAGCAGCCCACTGATTGTGTGAGGAACTCCTACCAGTCACCCCAATGCACCACTCCCAATTCAAAAACAACCAATCAGACCAAGAGTGTCTTAGGGCTGTCAATTAAGTTTCTGTACGTGCTGCTAAATGTGATAATGGCAGAGAAACAACTTTGAATCAGAATTCCTTTTAATGTCATTGTGAATGGTTAAAGCACAACAAAAAAAAAATATAGCAAACTCGACGGCAAAAACCAACCGGGATGTTAAGAATAAAAGATAGATAAACAAATGAATTTATGAATTGATTAATCAAGATCAAGTTTTAGATTGATTAGCTGTGTTCAGTGCAACAACTCTCAGAGAAAAAAAACTAGTTTTAGCATTTGTCCTTGTCTTTATTGCCTTGAAGTACCTCCTTATGTCAGAAGTTTGAAGAGACGGTGGCCTCTTCAAACATTCAGTTCCTTTGACCTGAAGTTGTTCAAAAAGCTTTCCAGGGTTCCCTGCCCTCAGGGTTCTCCATACTTCCTATTCAGTGATGGTGGAGGGATGCTGGCTGCAGTAGTGGCTCTGCTGGTGATTCAGCCTCAAAACGGATGAAGAAATAATTGAGCTGCTCTGCCAGTGAAGCATCCCCAGAGATTTTGGTGGTGTAGCTGGATCTGAAATGAGTGAAGTGCTGGACCCCTTCCCTCACCTACTAGCTGTTGTTGCAGCTGAATTCCACCTCAGTACTCTCCTGTAGTTCTCCTTGTAGTTCTCCTTGTAGTTCTCCTTGTAGTTCTCCTTGTAGTTGTCCTTGTAGTTCTCCTTGGCCACAGCTGTACAGGTTCCTGTGTTTGGCTCTGAAAGCTCTATGTCTCCTCAGGAGTTTCTATCCTCTTTCTTCATCGAGTGCTTCTGGTTGGAAACACGCTGATTAACACAGTACTGGATAAGTACTGAAGTGAATACCTCCAGGTCCTGGTGCCAGAAAATGTCCCAGACTGTGGTTGCTGTAGTTGCTGAGTGACACCGTCAGGCCAAGATTTCACAGTCTTTATTTTGAGGGGTGCTGTCTGTTGGTTTGTGTGCCAGAAGAAGAAGCAGTGATATGTGCACAGAGGAGCCCAGATGGGGGAGCCGACTGGTCCTATATCCATGCTTGATGTTAGAGAAGGCTTTGTCCAGCGTCTTAGCTCCTCCAGTGGCACATTTGTTGTGTTGATGGATTTTAGGGAGATCTACTTTCAGATCAGCATGGTCAAAATCACCCACAACCACATGCATTGCCTCTGGGTGGTTGTTGTTGCCAGCCGTGTTGTGGCAGGGAAAGGGGGAGGATGTGACCTGGCACACACAAAAATAATTGACATCACTAAAGTCCTGCTTTTATCTCTGATTGGTTGTTTCTGACTGAACTGTGTATTTCTGTAGTGAGCATTGAGAGAAGGCAGAGGAGCATGACACAAATTATCTGTCTCATACCATCTGTTTTTTTTTAATAAAAGCTACATAATTAAGAACAGTAACAAGAGAGATGAAATATTTCTGCCTGTCTGAGGTTTTGTCCTCTGCTGCCTTGTTGTTGAAGTGTGAGCTTGTCTTGTCAAAGCTTTTCAAAGACATTCAACTGACTGTCTTTGACAGTTGACAGAAATGGTTTTAATGAAGACAAAAAGCAGCCCACCATGACTTTACAGACCAACTGTTTAAACTGAAAAAAGTACTACTTAGTTTGAATGAACTACATCAATTGTTAAAATTCCTACACTGCTCTTTGGCCTTTTGAATTTGGGAAATGTTCTGTTCCAATACAAATCACACCTATTTGGTTGTTAACCCCAATAAATAATCTATGGTACTTTAAGGCAGATAAGTTTTTGCTTCCTATCTACCTAAAATATGTACAAGTTGATACAAAATCCAACTTGAAAAAGACCCCAGAACATCTGGTGTTTCTAGGTTCATCAATGCACGGAGACGGATCTTGCAGCCGATGTTGGACGCTAGCTCTTCTGAGACCACCAAAGCCAAGAAGAAAACTCCACAAAATCGGCCACTGCAGCGTTTCTGGCCTGACTCCATTGCTGCTGGGGGAGGAACTCATCAGCAGGTTACCATGCCTGATGGTAAGTAGCTACTTACCTATTAGGACAAATCAATTATTATATGTGAAGAGTCAGCAACCTTTTACATATGGTATAAATTGCACATTTCAAAGATCAGGAAAAAGGTTACTTTACATTAGCTACAGGTAAAAGACAATATTTTAACTTTAGCATTTTACTTACAAAATACAAATCAGGTGTGGCCATGATGAAGCTAACCCCCAAGTAGCTTCATCTGGGAGGATAACATAGCTATTAGCTGAGCAGATAAGCTCTGAGCCAAGTCACAAGCCTATAGGAATGAATGAAAATAATTTGCCCATACAAATTATTAGTAACAGCAACATTTCAGCCAATAGGATGAAATTTAAGCGTATCATCTATGATACGGCGTATCATCTATGATACGGCGTATCATCTATGATACGGCGTATCATCTATGATAAAGCGTATCATCTATGATAAAGCGTATCATCTATGATACGGCGTATCATCTATGATAAGGCGTATCATCTATGATAAGGCGTATCATCTATGATACGGCGTATCATCGATGATACGGCGTATCATCGATGATACGGCGTATCATCGATGATACGCCGTATCATCTATGATACGGCGTATCATCGATGATACGGCGATCATCTATGATACGGCGTATCATCTATGATAAGGCGTATCATCTATGATAAGGCGTATCATCTATGATACGGCGTATCATCGATGATACGGCGTATCATCGATGATACGCCGTATCATAGATGATACGCCGTCATCGATGATACGGCGTATCATAGATGATACGGCGTATCATCGATGATACGGCGTATCATCTATGATAAAGCGTATCATCTATGATACGGCGTATCATCTATGATACGCCGTATCATCTATGATAAGGCGTATCATCTATGATACGGCGTATCATCTATGATACGCCGTATCATCTATGATACGCCGTATCATCTATGATACGCCGTATCATCTATGATAAGGCGTATCATCTATGATACGGCGTATCATCTATGATACGGCGTATCATCTATGATAAGGCGTATCATCTATGATAAGGCGTATCATCTATGATACGGCGTATCATCTATGATACGGCGTATCATCTATGATAAGGCGTATCATCTATGATAAAGCGTATCATCTATGATACGGCGTATCATCTATGATACGGCGTATCATCTATGATAAGGCGTATCATCTATGATAAGGCGTATCATCTATGATACGGCGTATCATCGATGATACGGCGTATCATCGATGATACGCGTATCATAGATGATACGCCGTATCATCGATGATACGGCGTATCATAGATGATACGGCGTATCATCGATGATACGGCGTATCATCTATGATAAAGCGTATCATCTATGATACGGCGTATCATCTATGATACGCCGTATCATCTATGATAAGGCGTATCATCTATGATACGGCGTATCATCTATGATACGCCGTATCATCTATGATACGCCGTATCATCTATGATACGCCGTATCATCTATGATAAGGCGTATCATCTATGATACGGCGTATCATCTATGATACGGCGTATCATCTATGATACGGCGTATCATCTATGATAAGGCGTATCATCTATGATACGGCGTATCATCTATGATACGGCGTATCATCTATGATAAGGCGTATCATCTATGATAAAGCGTATCATCTATGATACGGCGTATCATCTATGATACGGCGTATCATCTATGATACGGCGTATCATCTATGATACGGCGTATCATCTATGATAAAGCGTATCATCTATGATACAGCGTATCATCTATGATAAAGCGTATCATCTATGATACGGCGTATCATCTATGGAAGGAGAACAAGTTGCTGGTGGCAGTATCTCAACCGATGCCCCAAGGAGTCACGGTTCATATGAAGAGATAGAACTGAAGCAGATCCTAAAGTTAAAACATGAAGGGGGATTCATCTCATGTTATGTCATTCCCTCATCAAAATGATATCCGAGTGTTGTGGGCGATATCAAATGTTTTTGGCCTTTACTTGCTAGCCACGCAGACGATGCATGTGATGGAGCATTGTCATGAATGAAAATTGTTGTTTTTTGAAAGACGCACACTCTTTCCTTCTTCAGCCCTTTTGCACACCTTGATACTGAGAGCTGATACATTTTAAAATCCATTAAGCAGAGGCATCAGTACAGCTTGTAGCAAGAAACGATGCCTGAAAATGACATGCGGTGTACACCTAATGTGTATGTATATGGCAAGACTAACATAAACCAATCAAAGTACAATTTTATCAAAAAAGGAAAGTTTTAAGTGTAATCTTAAAATAGATGGGGTTGTTTGCCTCCACTAAACTCTAGGAGCTTCTAGTAAACCTGCATTCTGACACAAAATGCTCCGTTTCTCAAGCTTTTTTGGGCCAGCGCCCCGGATCCACCGTTCAGGCCCCTTATCGCCCCCATCAAATAAAATGTAGGCTACTTGCACTGAATATTATTTTCTGATAAATATTTATTAATAAATATCTTATTAATAGCTCATATAAGCTCTTGATTTTTCACTGTTCACTGTAAATCAGCAACAGATTCTCTGTTTTCATATCCTTACTCACATCTAGTTTGTTGCTCTTTTCTATTTCCCAGTTTTCCTGTTTCTGAGCTTTTGCAACATGCATGTTTTTTTTGTTAACCCACTGTCCGAGTTGCTGTCGGGGACCGATAGAAAGACTGATGTAAACCTTTTACAACAACAAAAAAAAAATCCGGTAAACTGATAAGTGAGATTTTAAAGTACCATTGCATACAGGTGTTCTGACCGCTTACAGGAGTAAGTATTAAAAGTTGCCTTAAAAATGCTCTCATTATTTGGTAAGGAATGAATTAGTGATCCCAATTTATCTAAAACGGTTTATTCTGATTTCACGGCACCATAGGTGACCCCAAAAACTAATCTGAATGGAAGTAAAGAGGTAAAAAAAGGAAAGATGAAATAATGTTTCAGTCTTCAGGATTTGAAGGAATGGGTCAAGATTACAGCCAAAAAAGCCATGCAACTTGTTTCTCCATATAGTGAAGCTGTCATCAGCAAGAAAGGCTGTTTATGCAACATATTCCATTCATTTCAGTTCAATACCTTTCCTATGTCTCTTCAATGTATTATACATTATTTCATTTCCTATTATTTGATCATTTGCATGAGTGGATTGGATAGATCAACATTTGGTGAGAATTTAGTCAATTGCACCTTCAGAATGAATTGATTAGACAATTTGTGACATGTTCAACACTTCTTTCTTTATGTGATCTAGAAAGAAACGTTGCTCTGAAATAAAAAACAAAACAGATTATTGAGGCCAAGGCTAGTAAAGTTTGATACAATCTAACATTTAATAAATACATTGATCTACTTAAAGGTCTCTCTCAAACATTTTTCATAGCTGTAAAACTGTATTTTAATTTGATATTAAACCTCAACTTTACCAGGGTAAAGTGTTGCTTTGGGTCATTCTTTGCACAAGGATCACATGTCTAGTCAAGCTCTTTATTTATTTCTTTATTTTCCCTAAAGTGAGAATACTAAGTTTTCTGGCACATTGCATATGGCTACATAATTGGAAGCTTCAAGCTTTTATTTGGTTAAACACCAAGTCACAGATATTAGGTGACGTGTATAAATATTTATACCAGCATGAAACATATTAAGTTTGGGAATGATTTGGTTTTGAAGTTTCATTTGCATTGGACTATTCTATCACCTAGAACAGGGCTGTCAAACTCATTTTCATTTTGGGTCAGAACAAAACCATGAACGTCCTCATCAGGGTAGGTCTTTTTTTAAGCTTACAGGCCCTCTAATTTTTTTAACAAATCATAAATGGAGAAATACGGGTTTTTCACTCTTCATATGCTTTGATAATTAATTAAGAATTTATGTCTGTGGCCAACCTGAAATTCGGTCAAAATTATTCACCAAAACATAACCTGCTCTGACGTTTTGGGACATGTCTGCTGCCTCTGCATTAAACTGCAGGCCGGGTGGGCCGGGCGCCGGCCGGGGGGTGGGCGCAGGCAGGCCAGGTGGGCCGGGCGCCGGCCGGGCGGGTGGGCGCAGGCAGGCCAGGTGGGCCGGGCGCCGGCCGGGCGGGTGGGCGCCGGCAGGCCGGGTGGGCCGGGCGGGCGCCGGCAGGCCGGGTGGGCGCCGGCAGGCCGGGTGGGCCGGGCGCCTGCCGGGCGCAGGCAGGCCAGGTGGGCCGGGCGCCGCAGGCCGGGTGGGCCGGGCGGGCGCCGGCAGGCCGGTGGGCGCCGGCAGGCCGGGTGGGCCGGGCGCCGGCGGCGGGTGGGCGCCGGCATGCCAGGTGGGCCGGGCGCCGGCCGGGCGGGTGGGCGCCGGCAGGCCGGGTGGGCCGGGCGGGCGCCGGCAGGCCGGGTGGGCGCCGGCAGGCCGGGTGGGCGCCGGCAGGCCGGGTGGGCCGGGCGCCTGCCGGCGCAGGCAGGCCAGGTGGGCCGGGCGCCGGCAGGCCGGGTGGGCCGGGCGGGGCGCCGGCAGGCCGGGTGGGCGGGCGCCGGCCGGGCGCAGGCAGGCCAGGTGGGCGCCGGCAGGCCGGGTGGGCCGGGCGCCGGCAGGCCGGGTGGGCCGGGCGCTGGCCGGGCGCCGGCAGGCCGGGTGGGCCGGGCGCCGGCAGGCTGGTTGGGCCGGGCGCTGGCCGGGCGCCGGCTGGGCTGCCAGCAGCTGGCTGAGCGCTTCAGGTTTGGTGAACCGGTGAGAACGCCTGATTCTTGACACTGTTTTAAAAACTCCTTCTAGCTTTCCCCAATGAGTGGAAATTAAACACTGATATGATTAAGACATTAAATATCTAGTTGTAAAATGTTTGGTTTACTACATTTTATTGAATATTAATTAAACATAATTAAAATGAAAAATGTCATTTTTAAAATTGTTTGGTAAAAACA
This sequence comes from Poeciliopsis prolifica, assembly GCF_027474105.1. Lineage (NCBI taxonomy): Eukaryota > Metazoa > Chordata > Actinopteri > Cyprinodontiformes > Poeciliidae > Poeciliopsis > Poeciliopsis prolifica. Next base: position 168,784 of record NW_026562555.1, read on the forward strand.
GAGGATTTAATTTATTTTTATGAATTTATTTAATTTATTCCTGAGCAAATCAGCTTGATTGACTAAAGTTAAGTTTCAAACATACTAGTTTTATTGAACTGTAATGGTTTATCCGAGTTTTGAATAAATACTCAAAACACAGATGCTTGTGTTTTGAGTATTATATTTGAAATGGAATAATTTGCTTCTATTTATTCCTGGTAGAAATACATGTTTGAACATTTTAGAATCAAACTAACAGATTTCTTTTTACTATAAAAGGTGAAGAATAATCAGGAGTAACACACGACTGACAAATAAACTTCAGCTCCATTGTGGGTTTTTTCTTCGCAGCTCTTTGCTTCATGTTGTCACGGTTTCTAGTTGGTGAAGGCCAGACCTGTCCGAATTCACAGCTTTTGTATTCCGGTCTTAGTTTATTGGAAGGATCCAGATTTTGCAGATTTTGAATTGGGACACAGCTGAAATATTTAGCAGCTTCCTTCAGATGTAGCCATAGAAACAGCAATGCTTCTCTGCAGGTACAATGGTGACGATGAACATGGAGAGTCTGCAGAGCCTCACATCAGATGGAGCCACTCTGGCAGTGCAGCAGGTAATGCTCGCAGGCCACAGTGAAGATGAGTCGGGTGACAGTGGGGAAGATGATGACGACGCAGACATGAGCGTTCTGGGGCTGGACAACAGCGACTCGTTGCAGTAAAAGCTGACACACTGACCTACACATACTCAGAAGGCAAAGGGTTTACACCGAGCACAAAAGCACAGAATGTCCATGGATAGTCCTGTGCTCTTCCAGCTGACCTCAAGTCTGCGCTGCGTGTGTGTGTACTTCAGAAGTTTCACTTCAGAAACAGTTTTTTAACAAGTTTATTCGTGTAGGCGAGTGCACTTTTTTTGTATATTTAAGCTGAAAAGATGAAATCAAGCAGAAAATACGTGTTGAAAACACAAGAAACAAGTTTGTATGCTCTGTTATTAATAGACTTTCTTGGTTTTTTGAATTATTTTGCTTTTTGATCTTTTTTGGATGCCAACACATAAGTTGTATATGTAATGGTTTGTCTTCATTCTTTGCATGCTTGTGTTTTCAGTAGATGTACGCATTCGTCAGACTTGCTCTCCAGTACTCATGTGAGCAGAGTGAGAGGAAAAAAAGTAGATATGCTTATTTTTCTATACAAACATAACATTAGTGTTTTTGTTTTTCATTTTTGTGTTATGTTTTGTAAGGAATGTTTATGTACAGATTCCTAATAGCAGGCCTTTTTCAGGGTTCCTTAAAGTTTTCTAAAAAAATGGAATGGTGATGAACATTGCTATTGAAATTGATTTTTAAACTCAAAAGACCAAGTAACATGGCCTTATTATGTTTTCCTTTCATAGACCTTTTGCCAACAAGCACAAACAATGTTGACCCTTTGGAAAATTAATGAAAAGACACTAAACTGCAGAGCAAAGTTGTAAAAGATAGACTTTGTGTGTTGCAGCCAGATAGATATCTGAAGAAATAATCATGCAAAGTCAATTGGTTGTTGTGCTCATGTTTTCTTTTAATCCAACTCCTGGTTGCCCATATTGTGTATACTATGCATTACGTATTTGAATCATTTCACAGTTGTACCCTTGGCATGACCATGTCAATTGCACAATCAAGAACACTATGCTAACTACACAATCACAGGGTGAGAGACTGAAATCTGTGGAAAAACACACTCCACATCGGATCACACCAACAAGCAGCAGAGGATGTTTTGGATGCATTCAGCTTTTATTTCTTTGTGATGAATCTACTCCATAGATTAAGGAAATTCAGTTGAAGAAGAACTGGAAGGAAAACACCTTCATTTGTCTTCTGTCACTGTTATAGTGAAGTATTCAAAATGTCTTCATTAAGCTGTTACGCCACAAATTGGGGTGGACATTGTTTAAATCATGGTAAGCCTGTGCTGAACAATAGTTAAGCGATCTAGTTTTCATCAGTCTTGTTAGACACTTGGCCCATGACAGCTGTTCTTCATTTGGGTTTGTTCACCACGATCTTGTCTGTTTTTCCTTAGAGGTTTCTATTTTGGAATAAAGAATGCCCAACTCTCTCCTGTTTGTCTTGTTCATATGTTCACCTTATTAAAGTATAGTAGATCATTTTGTCTCACTTCAAAAAATGTTAAAGTTGTTTGATCTGAATGTTTCTGAAGCAAGGATGTTGGTCAGATCTTAATTTTCAATGATGTGTTGTAGTTGGCAGACTCCAAGCCTCTTCTCTCTGAAAGAAAGAAAGAAATGGAAAGTGTTTATTATGACCTATGCATATCCAGATTAGACATGTTTTATATTTCCACAAATTTCTATAGTGTGGTGCTTTTATCTGCAGCATTAAAGCAGTTGGTTTCAGTTGTTTTGTTTGTTTCTTTTTGTTTGTTTGTTGTTGAACTAAGGCTGAGAATATGGGAGGGAAAAATCCTATTGTTTTGGGGTTTTAAGATGTTTAATCTAAAAATGTTATTTCTGCCTGAATGTATGAATGAATGCACAAATGAGCATACCATATCACAAATCCATTTCTGGCAAATTAGTAAAAATTGATAAGTTGATTGTGTCCTGGTCTTGCTGTAGTTTTGAAGAATAGCCCTTTAATAAGTAGAAGTAATTTCAAAATGAATCAACGATAGCGGCTGTGATTTCATCTAGCTGTAGACAGAAAAAGTCTCCAATGAGGTTTGCTTTTCACATAAAAATGAACGTTTGAAAGTAACAGGTAATAAATAGACATTTTGTTAAGCCTGCATTTCTTTTTTAGAAGTGTTTATATGTCCAAAGTAAAACTCTAAGCTTTATTTTTGCAGAAATTCTTTCTTTTGAGCAAAGGCTTGAAAATAACAGTTTATGTTGAATTATTCTTTGTGTTTTACTAATTTGAGTTCCTGAAATGACTGAATTCACAAAAATATTCTACAGGCACATCTTTACTGAGATGTTCCTGTGGAATCAAAAGTTCAGAAGGTTACTGGTCGCAGGGGGAAGCAGGTGAGCCAGAGACGAGGCCCGGTCCTCCATGCGGCTGTCAGCCACAGGTTCGACTCTCGGCCTGTTCGCTGTTGCCTCATGCTTTCTCCCTCTCCCATAATCCACTTTCTAGTCACTTCACTGCCAAAGGCCAGTATGAACAATTTTCATCAGTTTTAGTTGTGATTTGGCATTAACATAAAAGTGTGTGTGGAGAGGGGGGGAGGAATGGAGGAATGTATTTTTTTTTCGAGTCAAGCAATAGTGTGGGGAATTTATTAGTACTTTGTTGATGGATGGAAACATCACGTTCTTATTAAACATTTTGGCTTTACATACTATTAATTGTTTTCTTATGAGAAAGAAGTTCAGTTTAAGAACAATTTTCAATTGTTCAGCATAAATTGTAATTTTCAAACATATCACTTGCATTCAGCAATAGTAAACTCATAAACGGGTTCGGTCGTAACACAAAAACAAAACGTTTCAACTAAAACGTAAAAGTGTTTGCGTGTCATACTAACTCTGTTCAAAGTTTCATGAAATGCAGTTGTTGGGCTTACATGCTAAAATCATTTGAATGATTCATTCCCAGGTTTGGATTAACTCACAAAAAGTTTTCAATACTGCTTTTCTAAACATTCTGCTTTTAATTTTGAATACTTACATTAATCTTCACACAGAAACCAAATTCTTTCACAAAAAACAAATGCTATCAGAGTCCAAATTATTAGCCCCTTAAGAAATGAAATATTTTTTTAGCCAAAGCATAAACTCTGATTGTGAAATCATGTGATTCAACTATGTAATGCTCACAATTTGTCTTCAATCAATCAAATCAAATCAAATTTTATTTGTACAGCACATTTCAGCAGCAAGGCATTTCAAAGTGCTTTACATCATAAACACAAAGTCATGCATCATAGAATAAACGATACATTGTTCCATATTACATTTCAAATACAATTCTAAACAGGTGTGTTGTTAGTTGAGATTTAAAGGAAGTCAGGGTTTCTGCTGTTTTACAATTTTCTGGAAGTTTGTTCCAAATTTTTGGTGCATAGATGCTGAAAGCTGCTTCTCCTCTCTTGGTTCTGGTTCTGGGGATGCAGAGCAGAACCAGAACCAGAACCTGAGAGTCTGGAAGGTTGATACAACAACAGCAGATCTTTGATGTATTGTGGTGCTAAACCGTTCAGTGATTTATAAACTAACAATCAAGTTAAAACTAAACTAGCCTTAATTTCTCAGAACAAGATTAGCCTGACAAATTTCATCCGAAAGTTCTTTTTTCTGACCATTTTAAGACTAACTTAATGCACAAATCAGAAAACAATTCTGACCCTTGTCAATGCAAATTAATATTGGCTGGTTCAATATTAAGGTGGCCTTTTTTGATGGTCACCATCAGAAACGGTGGCCTAGGGACACACTAGGAATATCTCATGATGAAGGACTTGAGACTCTTGCTATGTTATTGTTGCAAAACATTTTGATAGATTTCTAAACTTCTGAATAATAATGGAAAGAAATAACATTATTCGATCACAAACCGGCCACAACCAAGTGTTCTTCGCAAGATTTCTGACAGAGGAGTGAAAGGAATTCTCCAAAGAATTCTCCAAATCTTGCAGAGAGCTTGGAATTGGCTAGTACAATTGTTTCAAAGAAAATAAATAAGTAATTAACTAAATAGCCATGTATGAATGCTCATCATACCAGACTCCATTTATGAAGAAGAATCTGAAGCTTGTTTAAAGTTTGCTGCACAACATTTGAACATACCTGTAAAAACTGGGAGAACATATTCTGTCCATTAATTAACAACTAATACAAAATTTAACTCTTTGGATGTCATGACACATCATGTTTGGAAGACCATAGGGCCCGAGGAAAACTTTGGTTTTGGGTCCCTCTCTTTCTGCTAATAATGTGAATTGCTGCAATCAACAGTCAGACGATTAGATCATTGACACACCTGTTACAAACCTACTGCATCTCTCACAGTGCTGTTCCATTATGCCCTATATGTACAGTATGTATAATATAGGATAGGGTTATTACCCAGCCAATTTTTCAGCATAAATTTCCTCAACTTTGGATGATACTTATGACTTTTTGTATTGGTTGATCACCAATCGGATACTTACAGTCATATCAAAAAGTTTGGGCACCCATATTATTCTTAATTATTTTTATTTCCAAATATTTGGGTATTTGGAACAGCTACTTCAGTTGACACATATATAATAATTAATGGGCACAGTAATATTTCAGTATTGAAATGAGGCTTATTGGACTAACACAAAATGGGCAATATGATTCAAACAAATTTACACAGGTGCAAAAATTTGGGTGCTCTTACCATTTTATTGATTTGAATACCCTTAATTACTTATCATTTCTTTATTGAAACACAAAATTAGTTTGGTAACCCCATTAAGCTTTCAACAAAAGGTGTAGCCAATTATGAGAAAAGGCATTTATGTTGCCCAATTATAAGATAAACATCTTTCAATGTTCATCTTGCAAACAGGAAACTGCTATTTGAATCTCCTCTGAAGAATGGCATCACAGGGACCTCAGAACAACTTGACATAAGCTGTCAAGCATATATGTCAAAAAAAAAATATTTTTTATAAACGTTACATACTACAGCTTTAAGGTGTAAATTCAGGACTAATCCTAAAACAGACTGAGTTGTTTTCCATACTCACTTCCATCTGTCGGCGGATCCAGCCCAGTGCCTTTGCGATGCTAGTATAAACTCCTGGTTTGTTCCTCTCAGCACAGCCAATCCCCCAACTAGTCACCCCAACAAGCTTCCACACGGATGAGTCTTCACATGCAAGTGGACCCCCACTGTCCCCCTGTGAAAATGTACATGCAAAAATAGATGTGAACCTCTCATTCAATTTCTACTACTTCACTTACTGATACTCCTCGTATGACTCTAAGAATTGATAAAGATCTCTCACAGCAATGAAAATGGATGAAAGTAACGCACAAGTCATACTGTTTAATCTTTTTACATGTTCTGTGTGGTTTTTTTTAGGTTTTATTGGCCTTTATTTGAAGGTAGGTAATGAGAGGACTCCAGGACAAATAAAATAAGAACTTGTATGTTATACCAATCTGCCTGTCAAAATGATGTTGGCTAGATTGACAGGTCAAACTGCTTCTGTTTTATTTCTTGTTAAGCCAGTTTCCCTTGCTTTGCTCTTAGTGTTTCAGACAAACCAAAAACACAAAATTGCCCAGAACTATTCCAAGTTCTACTGCTGCAGAAGAGTTTAGCGACTCTACAATGGAATACTTACTACTTTAGACCAACATTTAGCTTTATACTTTTAATATCAGAGGAAGAACTGGAAAACCAGATTTGTAGACTGTTAAGTTTACAAATCTAGAACAAACGTACAAAGTACCATCTACTTAACAACCCAGAACAAGAAAGCACGGAGAACCAACTTTTAACTCAACATTGTAAAATCTAGAACTCAACCCAGAACAACCGCAACCAACATTTAGCTTTATACTGACTAATAGAATTAAACATGGCGAACCAACATTTACTTTTATCAACACGAGAATCCAGAGAAACCCCTACTAGTTCATAAATTATGGACTATTTATTTTTTTTCTTATTCAACATGAGGAACCCAGTTTTATACTTTTACTTTTTTTTTTTTCTTTTGGTTTTGTTTTGTTTGTAATTCCTTCTCATTCTTGAAAAGAATGAGAAGGAATTTATTTATTTTTATTAAATGTGCTACATAAATAAAATTACATCATCTACCTAAAGTCGATGGCAGAAAGCTGCTGTTGGAGTCACCCACAATACAATATTTAGCTTTCCTAACCTCCTTGCTAAGCCTCCTTGTATTTTGCCTCCTTGTAGCGGTCTCCCTCCCATTCCCAAATGCTGTCTTAAACTCAGGCAGCCAAAGCTTCCCTCAGTTTAAGGCAAAGCTGCCTGAGTTTACCTGTGAACCAAGACTTATGATTGTATACCCCGGTGCTTTTTTCTATCCTCAAAGAAATTGATATACGAGATCACAGCATCAGTAAACTCATCCAAATTATCTGTAGCCGCCCTGAACATCTCCCACTCTGTGGAATCCAGACAGGTATGTAGCTCCTCCATAACCAATTATTTGACATCTCCCTTGCAGGGTTGACAAGGTTCATCCTCTGCCTGTAAGCAGGGATCAGATGAACCATTACATAGTCTGAAAGTCTGAGAGCTACTTGAGGCACCATCTGATAGGCTCCACCCACAGTAGTATGAGCTGGTGAAATTAGGGTCAAACCAGCCACAACATATGTTTTGGAGTCTTTATTCCCACACCTCTCCTTGGGCTGACACCTTATGGTGGAGGGGTTTGAGGGTCCCAATGATCACAAGAGCTATGCTGTCTGGGGTTTCTTGCCCCTGGTAGGGTCACCCAAGAAAGACAGGTCCTAGGTAAGGGACCAGACAAAGTGCAGACCCAAGACCCCAATGATGAGAAACAACTTTGGACTTGGTGTTCCCTCGCCTGGATGCAGGTCACCGGGGCCCACTCTGGCGTCAGGGCTGGAGGGGGGGGAACAATAGCGAGCACCTGGTGGTTGTTCATGGTAAACATGAAAGGGAAACCCGAAGAGGAACCTGAAGAGGAAACATGGGTGCCCCTCCCATGGGCCCACTACCTGTGAGAGGGTGCAAAGGAGTCGGGTGTGATGAAAGATGGGTGGCAGCCAAGGAAGGGGGCCCTGGCGGTCCGATCCTTGGTTGCAGAAGCTAACTCTTGGGACATGGGATCTCACCCCTCTGGTGGAGAAGGAGCCAGAGATATTGTGTGAAGTTCAGAGGTTCCGGCTAGAAATAGTAGGTCTCACCTCGACGCATGTCTCTGGTTCTGGAACCAGTCTCCTTGAGAGGGGCTGGACGTACTTCCACGCTGGAGTTGTCTGCGATGAGAAGCGTCGGGTAGGAGTGGGGATACTTGCTGCTCCCCATCTCAGTGCCTGTATATTGGGGTTTACCCCGGTGCATGAGAGGGTAGCCTCTCTCCGCAGACGAGTGGGGGGATAGGTTCTGACTGTTGTTTGTGCTTCTGGGCCGAACAACAGTTCAGATTACCCAGCCTTCTTGGAGTCCTTAGAGGGGTACTGGAGAGTGCCCCTCCTGGGTATCCCTCATTCTGCTGGGGCACTTCAACGCTCACGTGGGCTACGACAGTGAGACCTGGAGGGGCGTAGTTGGAAGAAATGCTCCCCCTGATCTGAACTCGAGTGGTGTTTTGTTGTTGGACTTCTGTGCTCGTCACAGATTGTCCATAATGGACACCATGTTCAAGCATAAGGGTGTCCATATGTGCACTTGGTACCAGGACACCTACGCTGCAGTTTGATGATCGGCGATGTCATTGTTTTGTTGGAACTGCAAACGTATGTCTTGGACACTCGGGTGAAGAGAGGTGCAGAGCTGTTCGCCGAAGGGTGTCAGAAGATCACAGTCATGTTGCTACACCAGCCATTGTCTATGCAGAAACATCCACCTCCTCCTTTGGTCTTGCTGGAGAGCTTTGAGTCATGGTCTGAAGAAATTCCTTCCAGTGTAGAGCATTGACTGGAATCTGACCACAAAGCCAAGTCTTTGTGAAGCACAGTGCACAAGAGGAAGAAAAGTTTCTGTTCCTACTTATCAGCAGGGCCAGTCCATCCATTTTCTTGCTGAGTTAGCAAATGTTAGAGAGGAAAATCCTAGGTAAGGTATCTTGCTTGGCACCACTTTTGCGATGCTGAGCAAGAACCTCTGCTCTCGATCTTTAGTGGTGACTTGCTCTTTTAGTCAAGAGATATGCTAAATCTGCTGCAGATGCTACAAAGATTGGTAATAAATACAAAGAAATAGTATGTCTAATAGCTCTTCAAGGTATTTACACATAAAAACAAGCAAGGCAGAGAGCACCAAAACACAGATGTAGCCATTTGCGGCATCATGGAAATAGAAGCAATAACTAACTGCATAAGAAGAAGGCAATATGTTTTTGTAATACTGCTGTTTTCCATGTTAAATGGAAACAACCCGAACCTGACAGGAGTCAATTCCTCCTTCCAGATATCCTGCACATATCATCCAAGAAGAGATTAGGCCTTTGTAAACATCTGCATGGTTGCAGGTCTTGGTAGAGATGAGCGGTATCATAGCTGAGTGAAGAACATCACTGGACTCTCCTAGCAACATTAGTTAAAAATGAAAAGCAAATATTTAGAGATATTTAACTAGACTAGTCAAACTCATAACATTGAAATGTAACATTACGTAGGAGACTGGATTGACAAACCACACAGACTTACCATCTTCCTCTGTGGCTCCCCAACCAGATATCCAGCACATTTCACCTTCTGTAATCTCCTCTCCATAGTTAGGCAAACAAATGGGTTCCACAAGGCCTATGGAAAACGTGTATATCTCAGAGAATTTGACAGTATTTACTGTATGTTTATCTCATGTGTTTGGATTACATGCACACCAGCAAAATCTATATAGCATTACTTCTCAACAGATGTAGTCTCAAGGTAAAAGAAAACCCCCAAAGTAATACAGTCAATCAACACAGCAAATGTAGCAACAGTTCTTATGCAGATTTTTACAATGTTGACTAAAATGAGTCAGAACACACTAGCATTTCATTTAATCAGAAATTAGGTTTGATAGAAGGATATGATAAAGAGAAAAGCTCAACCACTTTTGTTAAAATGCTAACTGGCAGTTAACAAGGATCAAGAAAACAAAGTGCATTTGCTTTTCAATCGAGAAAATGTCATTACAGTCCTTGAACATCCAGATCAACGGGGACCCTACTGAGCAAGTATCACAAGAAAAACATTTAGGATGCTCAGTTAAATTTTAGGAGCCATGTTGATAAAATCAACAAAACTGCTAGATCAAATACTATAAACTGTTATAAAATTAATAGAAATTGTTTAACACTTCACTGTGCAGTGATGTTCTTGAACCCAAAGATCCTCTCACATTTTCCTGTGGAGCGAACGACTAGAACAGGGGTGCTCAAGTCCAGTCCTCCAGAGCTACCATCCTGCAACTATCAGATGCATCCCTGCTCCAACACACCTGAATCAAATGAATGAACCAGGCCTGTTCATAGCTGAGCCTGGTCTACTGGAGTAAGGCTGCAACTAAAAGTTGCAGGACGGTAGCTCTCGAGGACTGGACTTGAGCACCCTGGACTAGACTATTCAAACTCAAACCATTAGCAACTTTCTATAATCAGGCTTCAAAGGTTTTTTCAATCAAAAGCCAATCAGATTCCATCAGTCACATTTTGGCTAAATTTGGCATTTTGGACTTTCCCGATTTTATAAAGTATAGCATTTTAAAATATGCAGAATATGCACATACACCATTAAGCGATGGCATAAAGAGATTGCAGGGCTGTGTCATATCCACAGACTGGTGTGCGTTTGGATTTCTGCTCTCTACTGTTCTCCTCCTCTGCAGGGTGTAATGAGCAGCTGCGGCTTCCAGGTGTCATGCATTCCCCTCATCAAGTAGCAGGTCTTAGAGGAGTGGATTCCCAGGGATGCCAGATGGTTGACTAGTACTCTTGGTACTACTGCGGTCGCTGTGTCTTCACAGACAACTTACTACTGGTCTTATTTTTGATCTCCTCCTTCCTTGTAGGTAGTGATGGTGAGATGAAGCCTCATGAGGCATTGAACCACTTGAGCCAACTGGTTCAGGAAAGGGTTCATTTCTTGAAGCTTCATGTGCTCACGAAACCACCTACTGGCCAGGTGTATAATCACAGCCAGCTGTATCTTAACACGTGTGATGCATTGAATTTTTGTCTATTATGGCTCTTGGGAATGACGTCACAAAAGGTGTAGGATGAAATCATTTGTCTAAATTATGTATATACATATGTGTATTATAAAATATTGTTTGAATGTATTCTCCGTGTGTAATTTTTACCAAAATAGTGGTGTTATGTGATATGGCATGTTGTGTAATAATGTTAAATGGGCTTAATCAGGCAGAGGACAGTGAAAGTGCTTGTGGAACTAGAGGAGGTAGTGAATAGGCTGATGCTTCTGTTATTATTGTACCCCAACTGCTTGGAGCACAATAAACACGTTACCTTTAAATAAAACAAGAAACAGTGAAGAATACAGTTCCTCATAACCTAATGCATCTGCAAATGATCAGTTCACCTCACCTTGTTAGGGCTTAAAAAATCGAAATGTTCCCACATAGGGGAAATCCTCCTCTTTCTCGCCGGCTTCATCCTATTCCTGTCTATCTATCTATCTATCTATCTATCTATCTATCTATCTATCTATCTATCTATCTATCTATCTATCTATCTATCTATCTATCTATCTATCTATCTATCTATCTATCTATCTATCTATCTATCTATCTATCTATCTATCTATCTATCTATATCTCTCTTTCTCTCTCTCTCTCTCTCTCTCTCTCTCTCTCTCTCCAAACACCAAACTAAGTGTCTCAAACTAAATAACCACTATCCAAACTGTTTTCCAAACTATCAAACCTCTATCCATTCTCTAACTGACTGCAACTCGCCTACAACAACCCACAATTTGAATGGAGCCTGTGGGGTTTATAAAGCTGTCAAACCACTTCCTGAAGCAGTCACATGGTACAGCCGGGCAGCAAGGCCTCGGACGTCATCGTTTTCGGCTCCTCCCCTAAATGAAGCTAGCCTCGATACGCGCTTTACGGAAACGTCCCCTCCATTACTGACACACACTCCGAAGCCTCAGCACGTCACATAACATCACTACTTGTAGGTATCCAGCGACATGCTCATTCATGGGCCCAGAAATTTTCTCCTGTGGTGTCTGTCTCTTGTCCTCCTCACTCTGAAACATCTGTGGCTCACCTCCAGTCCTCACCTGTCTGTCCACCCTTCTACTGTCCATCTCAGCCAACCACTGGGGCTGTAGATGCTCTGTGCCGCTCCTTGTTTGCCTCCCCTGCTTCGTAAAGTAAGATTCAGACTATTTCCTCCGCACAATTGATTATCCTGTCACTCCTACTAATCGTCTCCCTTTCTTCCAGTGAGTGTCTGGCCTGGATTTGATGCTGTTCCCCTGCTGAAAAAATTATTCAAAAGCTTTTGTTTAAATACAAGTCTTAACTGTGCTATCCCTATTGTTCTTAGTTCTTGCTCATCCAGGATCATGACAGAACCATCTGGCCACCACGACTCTGCAGCAGAATTACGGGCAGCATTCTCTGAACAGGGAATCCTCTTGGGATGTCATGACATTGCAATTGGTGCCATCTCCAGCAACAGGGCTCAAATATTCAGTCTCTTAACCGGATTTCAGATCAACTAGTGGATGGAGGTTGCGCCCCAGCCTCCGCCTCCACTGGTTCCTGCACCAGTGTCTCCGACACGTCCGCTCTCCACGCCAGAAGAGATGTTGCTTCGGCCACTCTGGAGCCGTTCGCTGGAGAGCTGGATAAGTGCAGAGGGTTTTTACTCCAATGCACACTTGTCTTTTTGTCACTCCCCTTGATTCTTCCTGACAACTCAAGCAAAATTTCTTATATTATTGGACTTTTAAGGGACAAGGCTTTGAGGTAGGCAGAAGCTCTTTTTGATGAAGCAGCTATTCACAGTTCGTCTTGAACTGAGTTTCTCGAACAGTTTAAACGAACATTTCATCCAAGTGTTAGTGAGGAAGAGGCTGCTAAGAGACTTTGGAGCTTAAAACAGGGGAACAGATCAGTGGCTGAATTTGCCATTGTCTGATGGCAGACTCAGGGTGGAATCAACCAGCACTGAAGGGGGCGTTGCACCATTCACTTAATGAAAAGATTATGGATGAAATGGCCTGGAGAGATGAACCTGCTGGGCTAGATAAACTAATTTAACTCGCTATTCGCCTAGACACCAGACTTAGGGAAAGAAATAGAGACTGTCGCCAACTTCGTCATCTCGACCTATAGAACTTTGGAGCTGACGTCACTGCATGAGACGTTTACATCGCTCGGCACCATGTTGTTTGGCCACAGACCAAAGCAAACTTTTTCCAATGTTTTCATTGTGTTACCGATCGCAGTGAAGTTGTTTTCATGTTGGATATTGGATATCTGCGCTCCGCGGAGTAAGGGGCGTTTAGCTCATTTATGAACGCTGATTAAGCGGAAAAAGTGGTTCTGGGCTATCAATGATTTCAGGAACATAACCCCAAGATTAATTGAAACCGCATAGAGTCCTGGAATCCCCAGTGCCTCAGTAACTGCCTTCTGTCAGCCATCTCTTCTAAAAATACTGTTTCACTTATAGAACCGACTCCATCTGATCTATAACAGGGAAGTTAAGCCCAGTTCACACGACACGATTTTAGAAAAGTCGGCCGATTCTGAAAACGTGAGAGAGAGACCACACACTAGGCGATTTAAAATGTAACGGGTTCGATCGTAGAGTGTGAGGTTTCACTGGAACATATTCTAATTCCAGATATGAAATCCCTTCAAATTTAAATTCTGTGCTGAATTTAGAGTAAACAAACAAACATGGACAACGACGTTGAAGCGGTAACTTTAGTTTAACCCAAAAAAGACGTAACCAAAAATTAAAGCTTTGGATTAAGAACTGGAGACATCGTGAGCAAGGATTATATTTGTTAGTGTGTTTCAGATGCTTTTTTTTTTAACTTCCTGGCTGATTTCAATTAAAAGTAAACTTTTTTAAATGGAGCGTTTCTTAAACATTCTCGACAAAAGCTCAGGAATTATGCAACTATTATAGTTGTCTGTTTATGTATAGGCTAATTTGATCATTTTTTGCTGTGTTGATGTTGTTGTACAATATATGCATATACTGCACCTTGTTTCAGAAAACGGAATGACTGAAACATCAGAGCAGCTTAAAGTAGAAGAAAGCATTTCCCGCATATTCGTTTTTAGAAAATCAGATGGCAGTTATCCTTTTTTCCCCCAACTGACTGCGAAAGCTTAACGTATTCCAGCTCCTCTAAACGAAACTTGTTGTATTGTTTAAAATTGTATTATGACTGCAGAATAAAATCAAATGTGCCATTTCAACCATAGATTGGAATGCGCTTCTCAACCAGATGTACTCTGAGCAATAATTTTATAATTATCTTTCATTAAAAAAAAAACAAGTCGGGGGAATAGCACAGACATTGCGATGAATGAGCCAACATGATTAAACACGTTCAATATCCCCGATTTTAGATCAAAGCGGTCCCGATGTTCCACCGACTGGACCCGATCAGTCCTAACCCTAACCCTAACCCTAACCCTAACACACTACAGGATGATCGGTTACGATTGTCGGGAGCAACAATCTTAGAACTCTGAATGTTATAAGATTGTTGTTATAAGGGCAAAAAATTATGTAGTGTGAACTGGGCTTAAACTAAACAGCTTACTTTCCTGCCCCTTGGTTCTTATTCCTGAAGTCATTAGATTCTCCTGTGCTATGCAGCTACACCTTGTTTTTGCATGGCTCTGGGTGTATTTTTTCCTGTATTAAGCTCTGCTCTTTCTCATTGGCTTATTTAAAATGTGCTATTTTAAATGATTATCACTTACATTTTGTAGAGGTACTTTTTAAAAACCCATCTAGAGACAAGTGCTGTGAATTAGCTGTTGCAATTGCACTATGATACAAACATGAGATAGCTGTTTTCTTCAATTTGTCTATGTCAATGTGTGTCTGTCCTTATCAAAAACTTAACATAATGAAATCACAGGCTCACTGTTACACTGTGAAACTGATACACTGGCTAATCCTAAACATAACTGATATTGGATTAAACACAGCATCCCAGAAAGACGCAACTTATTGTAACTAGTGGAGAAAATTGAAGGAAGAAATTAGGATTTTATTGAATGTCTATTGAAACATTCTTTGACTGGAAATCAGCAAATACGCTAAAATTGTCCCACCCAAAGACTATTGGATGTTATTGGTTTGATAAATATTTTTGATATTCTGTGGTTATACTGAATTATTTTCTACTCATTTATTTTGGTTGATGATAAATTTGTTTATTTTGTTAATGAAAATTCCCTTTAAAAAAAATTATTTTCTCAAGTTATCTGTTTTTCGACTCCTATGTAGAAAGTTTCCCTGACACAGGAACTCCTACGGCTTTGTGAACATCAAAAGTACATAGCCACACAGACACACCCAATAGAACAAAAGAAACATTTTGAGAGGGAGCAGAAGGGATTTTGTAAGCGAGTAGAGAGGTTTATGCTTGTGGAGAGTTAAGCCATGCAAAGGGAAGTTTTGCGTGCAAGAAAAAAATCTGAGTGTCAGCACAAAGACTTAAGAGGCCACAGAATATTTGAAAGAGAGGATACATTTTGAGTTATTGCAAGTTGTGAAAACAAAGAGATGAAATTCTGCTATAAAACTGAAAATAAGCAGAAATATCACAAGTTTTGATAAAGAAATGAAATTCTTCTTACAAACAGAAAACATGTGCTCTTCAGCAATTGCTGGCAAAAATTCCCCAAACTGATATCGGTATTTTACCCACAACTTTCCTTAAGAAATGTTGCCTGTCTTAGAGTTTGATATCATTAAAATGAAACTCATCTCTCTTACTTCTCTCCCAGCCTCCATACCTTAAGACAACCATTATCAAATAACTGTTTGATAATTGGATAAGTTGCTTTTGCAAAATTACAGGTTCATCTTAAATTCATGCTAAAAGCAGACTGAGGAATTGCTGCAAAGTTAAGAATCCAATGCAATCAGTTCACGGACCTATATGCTTGTCCAGGAGCTGTCTTTGCTACAAATCAGCGACTCAGAGCAATTTGCTGGGTTTCTTTAATGAGAAAACCTTTTTTTTTTATTAATAAATTAAATATAACTGCATTGTTTGATAAGTAGAAGAAAGTGAACAGATTTGAACCAGAACTGGCATGAATAAAGTAGAAGAAAGCACGAGTTCATAAGCATAAGAAAATGTAGTCTAAGTAAAGGCTAGGGAAAAATCACCAGTACCATCAAAAACAAGCGGTTCTTGTAGCCTCATCAGTGCAATGTCATAATCCTGTCCTTTTGGCCAATACTGAGAATGCCGTATAATTCTCTTACAGCCAGAGAATGGGCACCATGGATCAGCTGTTCTGTCAGCCCCACGTGAACCGTCCACAGGGAGAGTTTTCAAATCTGGTCACAGAAAAAAAGACAAACAAGACATTGGATTCAAATTCTAATTCAAATGAAAAAATACTTTATCAAATGTAACTCATTCTTCAAAGAGTTCATCCTTTACTTTTAATTTTTTTATATCCACCAGACACACGCAAATCTAGAACTCTATATCAACATTTGCCCCTTTTCCACCGGCTCGACTCGGCTTGCTTTCACAGCTTTCCCACCGGCTTCGTTTCGAGGCTGGACCTGCTTTTTAGGTCCTGCTTCGGAGCAGGGCCACCGAAGTCCAGTGGACATTTTGTGTAAAGAATATAGAAATGACAATGGGAGGAGTTGGAGCAAAATTGCTACCCAGTAACATTTCAGCTGTTCTTTGTTAGCGTGACATAAATTGGTTATAATGATTTTCATTCAGTCAGGACTGACACTAACCACATATTGCAGGTAGATTCCAGTAAAACATTGATTAATGCCAGGTTTTAAAATTAGTTTACTGGACTAATAGCCATTATTTTGTGCCCATTGTTGGACACCACACGGCACAATCGAACCATGTGAACCGTTATTTCTGTCGGCTAATGTGTGGTCTCAGGTTTTGAAAATGTGCGGACAATGGGCCGACAGCTCTACAATGGTGCAATGCACGCTGGGTATTACACTAAGGAAATGAGGACGTGAAAGGTCAGTAGAGGCACTGGGGTTGAGACTTTTTTATTCAATGTCATCAACAAAGAAAAAAAGGCCAGAAGAAATGATAAAGACGATAATGAAAACGAGGTCGCCCAAGGGACTCCTCACTACCAGATGCACTCAACAAGTTCTACACCTGCTTTGAAGATCCTAAAACCTCCCTCAGCACCAGACTGATACCACCACCTGGTGACATGCCTCTCTGTGTGACCACAACAGATGTGAAGAAGTCCCTCCAGAAAATCAACCTCTGTAAGCCTGCAGGCCCCGACAACATTCCAGGGTGAGTACTGAGGTACTGTGCAGATCTGTCTCAGACATCTTGACAGACATCTTTCACATCTCACTGTCACTGTCATTGTGCCCACCTGCTTTAAGACCGCCACTGTTGTCCCTGTCCCCATGTGCTCCACAGTCATGAGCCTGAATGACTACCGGCTTATTGCCTTAACATCGGTAGTGATGAAGTGCTTTGAGAGGCCAGTCGTGAACTACATCAATGACTCCATTGACGTCGCTCTGGACCCCCATCAGTACACCTACAGGAGGAACCGATCCACTGCTGACGCCATTTTATTGGTCATCCACACAGTCCTCACCCATCTAGAGAGCAGGAACTCCTACATCCATCTGCTCTTTCAACACCATCATCCCACAGAGCCTGGTGCAGAAGCTCTTCTCTCTTGGACTGAGTCCCACACTGGGGAACTGGATTATGTACTTCCTGACCAGCAGACCTCAGACAGTGAGGATCCACAACACCGTCTCATCCTTCATTAAAACTCTTCCACCAGCTCTTCTTCAGCAGCTGAGCTTGACTCTATTTTGGAGTGACCGCGTTCCCATCGGCCCGACTCGGCTCTGTACCAGGGTGCCTATCTCCAACTACGTTCCAGGCGAGAGGCGGGGTACACCCTATAAATATTATATGATATATAAAATAATATACACTGCTCAAAAAAATAAAGGGAACACTCAAATAATACACACACACACACACACGTAGGGAGAATTTAGAGAGACCAATTAACTTTATTTTATTTATTTTCATAGTATGTATAGAAGGACTTTACAATCTGAGGGCACAAATATAGACTGTGCCAAATACGGTTCAGAATTGTGTTATTTAAACACTTCTTAAAGTGAATATTTTTGATGCATTTCAGTCTAGCATGGTAGTAAACTACTCTCTGAAGATGAGTAAATTCTGCATTTGAATCGGATACGTATTGAATACCTTAGATCCATCAGACATCCAGAGTCCTGCTGAGTCCTGCTGTTAACTTTTCTAATCTTGAATGCTCAGTAAGACATTTTTTCTATTAATCAGCCTTGACAGAATTTCAGAGAGAGGTTTGATTTTATGACTTACCCATACACACAATGGGCTGCAGTAAGGATCCAGCTTGACGTTATGATGGATCCTCCACAAGTATGTTCCCTCTGGAAGTGGAGGCTGACCTGCCAGGGAAACTGACCTGGTTTGGAGATATTACCCCCCACAACTCGAGTGTTGTAATGAGGCCTCGAACCACACGCTGAGAAAAAATGCAGGACAACTACTATCAAATGATCAATTTAAAAGTCATGTTTTGTTAGTGATCTACAATCAAATTGCAAAAATATTTGAGGACTTGGGCCCCATAATAAATTCACATAGCAAAATATTAACGTAGAAAAGCATTCCAATATGTATGGATGTCAAAGTAAAGATAAAATTGATGACAAGTACGTTTCAACTCCTCATCTTTGATTTTATTAATTTTTTGTCATCTGCATAACTAATTTACTAGGCTCTCATTGAAGCTAATGTACATTGACATGTTTTCTCTGGATGTACAATTAATCAGTATACTCTTCTTGACAAATGCCAGTTTGCTTTTCGTTTTTCTCACCTGACAATAAAGTGGAACTTCTATTACAATTAAATTTGAATTGTATAAAGTCTGTTATGACGTGTGTCTAATCCATTCTGTTAGTGGTGTTGACACCACCAGAATCAGATTTGCTGGCCAAACACAGGCTGCCTTAAGTGACTCAATTGTGATTTTTTTTGTCAAATTGGATTCTTTGATATGGATTCTTGTTGCAGTGGTCGTTCACACCTCCACACATATGCGACTTGTATATGTTCTCCAGTGTGAACGGGCAGGCGACCTGAAGGTGTCCTGCATCCGCTATTACAGTAGAGTGTGCAAGAGCGTCAGCATTCTCAGTTTTCTGCCAACCACCATGAAAGGAAGAAGCACTCAATGTTTGCAGAAGTAAACATGGATGCTAATGGTGGAGCATAGCTCACACATTTGAAGTTGTCTGACTGGAGCAGCATATCAACAATTCAATCCTCATTGTCGTCCATCATAGTTGTAGTTTTTCTTCCAACTTGTGCATATCAGGATGCAGAATAGTGACATTTTCAGTGATGTTCAGGTCAGATGAATGCAACCTGGACATTAAGCTGCATTTGAATCGTATACATATCAAATATCCTAGTAGCCTGTGTCGCATTCGTAAAGGATCTGACTTGTGTTGCTCAGACTAAAACATCAAATACAGGTCACATTACATAAAAAAAAATTAGAATTGTGTCACTTCAGGCTTCAGTGTGAACACAGCCATATTAACTTGGCTGCAGCTTTTGGTGTCTATCTAGAGACCCACTTTTTATAAAAAATGATAAAATAGTCAATTAATTTCTTCTACATAGCAGTTAAAACTGTTACCATGTCATAATATAAGAGAGGTGATATGTGAAAAACAATCCAATAAATCCATGAAGCAGTCAGACTGCAGCAGAATTTCCTTTTTTATGCACCGGCGAAATGCTCACCCCTCACAGATTATCTGTCTCACGCTCTACCATTGCAACACAATTTTTAAAAAATAATATGTTACCTGCTGCAGCTTATATTTTTAATATCCACTAACCTGTGCAATGGTGCAATAGTATTATGTAAGATCGGAAGGGATGTTTTATGTTGAGGGATACTGACTAGGGACGCTCTGATCCCATTTTTTCCTGCCATTTCTGATAAGGATCACCAATGAGGGCCGATCCCTGTCGAGCACCAATATTGATCACATGGACTGGCTCTTAATTTTTTGCTTTAGGTATAAATGCTACTTTGTTATCTGGTAAAAGAAAACCATAAAATGACCAAATTTAGAAAAAACATGCAAAATACTTGCAGGCACAAGGCAGCAAGTATTCTGTCAAAAAGACAACTGAAAATATATCACTAATACAATATTTAATAGTAAGGCTCTCAACAGCCTAAAATTATACATAAAGTCAAATAAATCTTACAACATTGCCTATATAATATGACAGAATGGACATGAGAAATAGTTACACCTCCTCCCTTTTCTTATTCTATTTAAAGACTTCTACTGACTATACTGTAACATCAATTGCCCATGTGGGATCCAAATAAAAAAATCTGAATCTGCATCTACTCTTAAGCTGCACTTCTACTCAAACTGCAGTTACAGCGGTTCGCCACCAGCTGGCACATAGAGCACGGTTAGCACTCCTGACTCATTTAGCGCAGTAACGGCTGGTTAGCGGAGGCGCTCCCTGTTGCGCTTGTCTGTTAACAGTGTTTGTCAAATAAAAGACCCTGTGAAAATCACACTGATTAATCATTAAGTGTGCAACAAAAACATAATGCCAAGTAAAAATGGAATCGTTCATTAAAAATCAAATGCAACTTGCATTAAAATAAACAATCCGAGGTTACTATCATTCTACAATTGAGCCGCTTTTTCAAACTCATTTTTGTCTTTTAGAAGAAAAACAGCTTTTTGGTCAACTGTTCCTTCTTGTTTGGATACTGTGTAGTTGGACTGATTTTGGGTAATACGTTTCATATTTTTATATTTGTTATGATGCATAACCATAGCAACATGTAACATTTAGGTAAATGAGCCAGAAAAGGCAAGACTGGAACACAATAACAGAGGTGAGTGATACGCCTGGATGAAAAGCAGGGAAAACCAGCAAGAGACGGATCCACCCAGAGAGGGGTGAACCCCTCTCTGGGTGGATCCGTAGTGGCCAAAACTCCAGCATTGGAAGGGTTGGGTGAGCAGCCAATGGGAGAGTTTGGGCCCTTAGGTATTCACTGATGAAGACAAACATCCACCATCCAAAGCTCAGTAGTAAAATCAGTCATGACATCACCCCCTCCTCCGGGGACAGCTTGTAATGCTCCTCTGGGTTGGTCCGGACGCTGGCGATGGAAATCACGGATGAGATCATTAGTGGATGGGAGGGTGTCCAGGATCTGTCCTCAGGGCCTTTCAGTAAAGGCCTAACAGTAAAAGCATGAGGCGGATGACCAGAGGGCATCTGTTAGGAGGGCAAAACCTGGATGACAAAACAGCTTTGAGCTTAGAGACATGGAGACTTGTCTCCAAGCTCAAATGAAGAAGGCAGTTTGAGACATATAACTGCCAGATTAATTACATTGGCAACAGGAAATGGACCCACAAAGTTTCTTGCCAGCTTGCAATTCTCTGTCCTGATGGGCAGATCCTCAGGGAATAGCCACACCCTCTGACCCACCGAGTATCTTGGGGCCTACGATCAGTGGCGGTTGGCATTCCAAGCATATACAGTAGCAGTCTTACAGAGTCGCTCTGGCCCTTCTCCATATTCTGAAGCAGCACATTCTGACACATGGGCAATGGCAACCTGAGTAGCCATTTCTTGAAAGAGTACTGGATAGCCATGGACAACGTGAAATGGTGAGAGACCCGTGGCACTTTACGGTAACCCATTGATGGTGAACTCCACCCAATGTTAGTTCCATGCATTTATCCTATGCATGGAGCATCCATGCATAGGATAAATAACTTTGACTTGACCTCCTGAACCATCCTCTCTGTCAAGCCATCTGTCTGAGGGTGAAAACCTGAGTTGATGTCAATGCTGAGAAGAGTGCAAACCTCACTCCAAAAATTGGAGGTGAAATGTATTCAGACCACATGAAGTCTGAACACTTCTTGAGACATCACATCAGTGAGTTTTGGGGGCTGAAGGGTTAGTGTTAGGTTGTGAAGAGTGATGAGACTGACCATCTTGGAAATGGGTTTGACAGATCAGGAAGGCACAGGATGGTAGCTGAAGTGAAAAAGTCTTCAAGTTTCTCAAAAGAATGTTTGACCTCTGAACTTGAACTGAGTCTTTAAAGAGGAGCAGTCACTGAACTGTAGTTCTTAATAAAGTGCCGAAAAAATGGGCAAACACATGAAACCATTGAAACTCCTTCACATTAGATGGCTCAGGCCAGTCCAAAACCACTGTCACTTTAGAAGGGTCCATGTTAATCTTTCCTGAAGCAATGACAAAACCTAGAAAAAATACAAAAGACATGTGGAACACACACTTCTCTTTCTTAACTATTCGTTTGTTTTGGACAAATGTAAGAAGAACCTCACTGACATGTTTGATATGACAAAATAAAACCTTTGAATAGGTTTGGCCTCAGAAGACCATTGTTTTCAGCAGCCAAACTGCAGTCTTATTTGAACTTCCTTCCTCTCTCCTCTTTCCTCCTGCTCTGCATCCACAATGCCTCCTTTTCAACTCCACTGGTATTTCTGCCTTTAGCTGTGATATTATTTTAGTTCTTCCAATGTTCCCTAACAAGGTGTAAACCACCTTGTTGTGTCATAATTTCAGTCTGTCTTCCAGTGCTTTTTATTCTCCCTCCCTCTGATTACTCATCATCCTCATTATAACCTGTGTTGTCCTACTCCCTATTTAAACTCCTGCTCATCACCTTCTCAGTGCAAAATCATCTGTTGCCTCTGTCAAGCTTTCAAGCCCTGATTCATGTTCCAAGAGTTTCTGTTTTTTCATCCTGTCTGCCTGTCTTTGACCATTGCTTTTGCCTAGTCCTCACTGGTGTTTTGAGAAGAGTGTCTAACCTCCCGTTGCTGAACCTTCCCTCCAGTCGACCCAATCATATTTTGGATCTTCTTTGCCTGAGTCCTTCCTGCGCTTCACACTGGGCTGTTTTTACTACTGAGCTTCGGGTGGTTGTTTGTCTCCATCATCAGCAAGTACGCAAGACAATAACCTCTTCCATTGCCTGCTCACCCACCCCTAAGAACGCTGGATTCTTGGTCACTACAGAACTCCCATTTCCCAGTAAATCTCTTTCTATTTTCCCTGGTTTTCATTTAGTCACATCCCTCACCTGTTTTGTGTTCCAGACCTGCCAGAGTATTCACACCTTGCAGGACCCCGGCAACACTATCACATTGTTTCTAATAAACGTTTTTGATAATCATTCTCCTTGTCTTGGCTACATGTTGGGTCATTGCTCATTTACCTAAATATTAAGGTACGATCTTGAACAGAATGAAACCAAAGCCAAATCAAGATTGGTATTCGAAGGTTGAGGGAGCTATTACTTCCCTAAAAAGTAATGTTCAGGAGATTTGTACTGTACAAGACAGTACAGACCTTTTATGAACCAGTGCTCTCTGCATTTTGAACTCTAGCCTTCTGCCTTCCCTTCTGAAACCGGCTCTGACAACCTTGCGGCCATAGCTCCTATAAACCGCCTCAATAATGAAGGCACAGTACATGGTCCACTCAGACTCAATGTCCCCTACCTCACCCAGAACATGTTCAAAGTTCTGCCAGATATGGGAGTTAAAGCTCTGTCTTACAGGGACTCTGCCAGACATTCCCAGCAGACCATCACAACACGTATAGGTTGTGATGGTGTTTATAAACATGTTCAGATCAGGGGGAGTGTTCCTCCCAACCACAACCCTTCAGGTCTCACTGTCATTGCCCAGGTGACCGTTGAAGTTCCCCAGCAGAACAAGGGAGTCCCCAGGAGGAGGACTCTGCTGTACCCCCTCCAAAGACCCCAAGAAGGGTGGGTAAGCTTGTAAGAACAAACAACAGTCAGAACCCTTCCTCCCCACCCATCAGAGGAGGGAGGCTACCCTCTTGTTCACTGGGGGTAAATCCCAACGTAGAGGTGTTCCCTAGGATGGACTTGGTGTTCCCTCGCCCAGATGCGGGACACTGTGGCCCCAATCTGGAGCCAGGCCTGGAGATCAGTCTTTGAAGTAGACCTTCAGGCTCATTTCAAAGATGGCCCCCGTGGGAGCACAATGGCTCCCACGGGGGAGCCATTGTGCCCCCTGTGTAGTGGGTGCACAATGATGAGCACCTGGTGGCCGGGCTCAGCCCTTAAAGGCAACATGGGTCTCCTCTCCCGTTGGCCCACCACCTGTGAGAGTGGCAAAAGAGGTCAAGTGCAGTGTGGGATGGGTAGTGGCCGAGGGAGGGGGCCCTAGTGATCTGATCCTTGGTTGCAGAAGCTGGCTCTTGGGACATGGAATATCACCTCTCTGGTGGGTTAGAGTTACTAACCCCAAATTAACAGTACTCTTCAAGTGAATTCTGCATGACACAAGGGAGAACAATGCCTCCTTGTGAGCTACAATTTTCGTCATGACTATGTTCCGTAGATCCTTTGAATTTGATCCTTTAGATCGGAGAGTCTTAATGTCAGATGAGGAAATGGCCAGCTCCCAGCTGTTGTCACAAAGTTGGGACCATAAAATCGTCCAAACTGTCTGGGTATGCTAAAGCATTCAGTTTGTTTCATTGGTACAAAGAGGCTCCTGAAAAACAACCCCCCACCAAATTTAATATTTGGCACAATGCAGTCAGACAAGTACCGTTCTCCTGGCAACCACCAAATCCAGACTTGTCCATCAGATTGCCAGATAGAGAAGCATGATTCGTCACTCCAGAGAATGCATGTCCACTGCTCTAGAGAGGACATACCATGATTTCTTTATTTAAATCATGGTGTGGTTTACACCAGTGGTCTCCAACCCCCAGGCTGTGGACCGATACCGGTCCATGGATCAATTGCTACCAGGCCATGCAAGAAATAATTAAATACTTCTGTTTCATGTATTATTTGAGTCTGGAGGATATTTTATTTTGAAAATCCTTTAACCGGCTTGTCTCTGTTATGTCTTGCACCAACATTGAACCCACAGCAGCAAAATGAGTAAGAAACAAATCAGATGTCTTTGGAAAGTTTCTTTGTGAAGGGGAAAAGGCCCAGAGAAGAGACAGGAGAATTATTATATGGTGACCGGCTGGTTAATGAGGCAATGAAGCTTCAAACTGTTTCGCCAAGTAGAGACCGAGCACCCTGTGTATAAGTAACACTTCAGGTGTCATTGTCTCTCATCACTCCAGACAGGAGAAACAATAGTCATTATTATGAGTTAAAATTTTCATGAAAGTAAAATGTTTGTTTTATGTTTGTTATGATGAATGCTAACAATGGACTCGGTATTCCCTTGCCTAACCATTGCCTGGACGCGGGTCATTGGGGCCCCACTCTGGAGCCAGTCCTCAAAGTGGGGCACGTTGGCGAGCACCTGGTGGCCAGGCTTTAACCTGACATGGGACCCCCTTCCAATGGACCAAAGGGGTCGGGTGCAGTAAGTGCTATGTGGCAGTCCAATCCTCAGCTGCAGAGGCTGGCTCTTGGGACGTAGAATGTCACTTCCCTGGTAGGGAAAGAGCTAGTGTGTGAGGTTCTGGCTAGAAATTGCCGGTCTTACCTTGATGCATGGCTCTGGTTCTGGAATGAGTCTCTTTGAGTGGGGTTGGACGTACTTCCTCTCTGGAGTTGTTCACGGGCAGGAGTGGGCATACTTGTTGCCCCCCATCTCGGTGCCTGTACATTGGGGTTTTCCCCGGTGAACGAGAGGGAAGCCTCCCTCCGCCAGTTTCTTGTTGTTGTTTGTACTTGTGGGCTGCATGGCAGTTCAGATTACCCACCCTTCCTGGAGTACCCCTCCAAGGGTAGGGGATGCTTGAGAGTGTCCCTCCTGGGGACTCTTTTGTTCAACTGGGGGACTTCAACGTTCACCTGGGCAATGACAGTGAGACCTGGAGGAGTGTGGTTGGGAGGAACGTTACCCCCAATCTGAACTCCAGTGGTGTTCAGTTGTGCTCAAGGGTGCAAGGGAGTTCGCCCAACCGGTCTACATGTGGACTTAGAGAAGGCATTCGACCGTGTCCCTCGGGGAGTCCTGTAGGGGGTTCTCCGGGAGTATGGGGTACCGGGATTGATACGGGCTGTCAGGTCCCTTCTGTATGACCGGTGTAGGAGTCTGGTCCGCATTGCCGGCAGTAATTTGGGCTAGTTTCCGGTGACAGTTGGACTCCACCAAGGCTGCCCTTTGTCACCGATTCTGTTCATTACTTTCATGGACAGAATTTGTAGTCGCAGCCAAGGTTTTGACGTGATGCAGTTTGGAGGCCTGCTTTTTGCACATGTTGGCTCCATCAGGACGTGATCTGGAGCTCTCACTGGAGTTGTTTGCAGCAGAGTGTAAAGTGCGCCTCCAAGGAAAAGGGTACAGTGCCTTCTCAGGGTCAAGGGTTGGTGTCCTGCCCCAAGTGGAGGAGTTCACATATCTCAGGATCTTGTTCATGAATGAGGGAAAAACGGAGCAGGTGGATTGGCGCATCATCTGCCGTGAAGCAGGCGCTGTCTATCATGGTGAAGAGAGAGCTGAGCCAAAAAGCAAAGCTCTCGATTTACCGGTCGATCTACGTTCCCACCCTCCTCTATGGTCATGAGCTTTGGGTCATGACCGAAGAACGAGGTCATGGATACAAATGGGTTTTCTCTGTAGGGTGGCTGGGCTCTCTCTTAGAGATAGGGTGAGAAGCACTGAACTCCTGAGTTCAGTGAAATGTTTGTAAAAACAGTCTGGCTGCCTAGGTTCTTCATTTGATACACCTAAAGCCATGAAAGTGACTGGAACATCTGATTCCGATCATTTGGATTAGTGAGCAAATTTGTTTAGCATCATACAGCTAAATTATTTTCAATCTTGTCCAGACCTGTTTCCTTAGTTTATTTAAAAAAATGATGACAATGAACCTCAATTTAAAAACAATGTCTCATCTTTAGTGGCTTATTTTCAATAAATTCTTATGTGTTATTACTTTTGGCAGTTTCAAATTATTGCAGTGACCTTTTCATTCTTTAACAGAGAATGAACATGGTGCACATGTCCACCAATTTTGGACACGTGCATGTGAATCATGATTCCACCCAGAAAAATATCTGTTCAAATATAAGATTGCCTCAAATTTATTATATTAATATTAATTTAAAAGCCTCAAATTAATATGACAATCATGCCCAAGATGAGTGCAAGTCCTGGTCATAAACTGTACTTCTCAAGCTTTACATTAAATACTATTGGTAAAAAAAAAATGAAGTCAGATGGAATGTGTTCTCTCACCAATACATTTCAGAGTGGTCACCATGCCTGAGGTGCACTGGTTCTTACTGCAAAGACACAGTCAGGGTCATATCACATACAAGCACATATAAAAAAGTTACATCAATTATTAGGCAGATCCAGAGCAGAACTTATCTACACTAGAAATTATTTAAACTGAGATGCTACACACAATATAACCTAAATTAGCCGAGATATTTTTTTTATTTATTTAAGTACTAAACTTCCAGTTAGCAAAAAACTATTTCACACATCAGAGTTTAAATGTATTCCTTCTAGATGTACAGGGGATCATCAGATAACTTTCTGAAAAAAAGTGAGAGATATGACTTCCTGTTTGTCACAGCAAATTAAACACATTATGTCTGTTGATTTTAAAGTAATCTGGAACTGACAGAACCTCAAAAGAATAACAGAGTTTTTTGTTTTTTGTATGTCTTTTGTCAGACAGTAAAGGAGGATAAAACAGTTTGTCTTTTACAAACTTTATCTACGCCAGTGTTTCTCAAGCTTTTTGGGCCACCATTCAGGTCCCTTATCGGCCCCATCAAATAAAATGTAGGCTACTTGCACTGAATATTATTTTCTGATAAATATTACTATCATTATTGTTCTTGTCTTGAGTTGTATTGTTGTTTCTGTATTTATTGTCAAAAATCCTTAAAAGAGAAACATTACTGATTTATTAGTTTCTAAAGAACAAAAAAGCCGTGTGAATAGAAATTAATTTTAAAGGTCTCATAAGAAAAATGCAATAAAAGGACATTCAATTTAAAATTGGTAGCCAATCAGCAGCCAATCAGAGTGGGGAAAAAAATCTTGTTCTGTGCCATTTTCTGATGTCACTAAATCCTGCAAAAAATGGCCAATTGGCAATACCAGTTTTAACTTTGAAACTTTCCAAAAAGGTCTGCAACATTAAAAGATGGATTGAACTGCAACTATATCACTCAGAACTCTTATTGTCTTCAGTGTTTCTGTCAGTTTCTGGTCGTGCAGGAGAATGGGACATATCCAAAAAATGTCATCCACATGGATGTGCAAACCAGAGCTTTCAGTGGAAAAACAAAAGTTGCATTATCCTTTTAATGCCATAGGCATATGGAACAGAACCATGAATGATTTTTTTTCAATTAATTTATAGATTAATAGTTTCAATGTACAGAAATTGCAAAGAATGAAGCTGGCTCTTAGTCAAATCCAAGTGAGTCAAATTGAAAGTGTTATTCAGTCACTTAACAACATCGTGACATTAATACTGACATGAAAAATAATATTGAAGGAATAAATATAGAAAATAAAATCTAATGAAGTGATAAGTTCCTTACTGTTTTGTTTTGGTCTGTAAAACTCAACACCGCTAAGACGAAGGAGCTGGTTATAGACTTTGGGAGGTCCAGACCAAAGCCGAGACCAGTCGTACTAGAGGGAACAGAGGTTGAGGTCGTGGACTCCTACAAGTACCTTGGGCTGTGGCTGGACAGTAAACTGGATTGGTCAAAACACACCAGCCACCTGTATGGGAAGGTGCAGAGCAGGATGTACTTCCTGAGGAGACTGCGGTCCTTTAACATCTGCAGCAAACTGCTGTGGATGTTCTACCAGTCAGTGATCGCCAGTGTCCTCTTCTACACCGTGGTGTGCTGGGGAGGCAGCACATCCAAGAAGGACACGTCCAGACTGGACAAACTGATCAGGCGTGCCGGCTCTGTGGTCGGCATGAAGCTGGACTCTCTGGTGACGGTGGCAGAGGCGAGGACACTGAACAAACTGCTGGACATCATGGACGATAGCAGCCACCCTCTACACGCCGCCATCAGCAGCCAGAGGAGCCTGTTCAGTGACAGACTGCTGCTTCCCAAGTGCCGGACCAATAGATTCAAGAACTCCTTTGTCCCCCACGCCTTCAGACTGTACAACTCCTCACTGGGGGGTCGGAGGTGACACAGGACAGAGGGAAGAAGGAGTGTACTTTTCTGCAAATATCCATACTTGTCAGGCCAAACCAGATAGTGTAATATCATATCACTGGTCAATCTATCCGCCAAATTCCTATATTTTCTCTTGTGTTGCATTTATATTTTTTATTTATAATTTATTTATATTCTTATTTCTTGCTTATTTTTGCTTAATTTAGGGTTTTGGCTACTCACATTTAGTGTGTACCTTTGTATTTAATTTGTATTTGTTGTATTCTTTTGTATTTTGCTCACTGTGTGCCACTTTTCTGCCTGTAAGCTGCTGGTGACTTCAATTTCCTGAGGGAGTCTTCCCAAGGGATCAATAAAGTACGAGTCTCAGTCTAAGTCAATACATTACATGTCCATCTACTGCAACACATACACCATACTTTGCAGGGATCTGCAAAACACACTACCACACATTTTTGGTTTGAAGTGTTTTGAAAAATATTAGTTCAGTCAGGTTATTTTGGATACTAAGTGTCAGGAGCCACCTTTGCTTGTGGCTCCTGACAGTGTGTGATGTACCAAAAAGTGGGAGCTTTAAAACATCACTTGTTTATATAGTCAAGAAAATCTGTTTGAGTATAAGCCACCACATAAATTATTAGATTCCAGTGTATCATATACGTGTATTTTTAGACCAAAATTGATCAAAATACCATATTAAATAAAAAAAGGAACCATAATGCAGACAGCATTTCACCAGGAGGCCTAGAGTGGGGAGCCCCATCCCTTCGCTCCTCAGACAGAGTTTGGGGAAGAAGACGGTGGTCGCTCCTTCATTAACAGAAGTTGTTCATGTTTTCAGGTTAGTATTGTGAAGCTGGTGAAAACTGTCCCCCCTAAAATGTGAAGTGGCAAGTTAGTTTGGCACTGATTTTGGAACCATATGCTTAGATGTGCTTAGACGCTAAAAAAAAGAGTGATTTCTGTCATAATTGCAGTTAGTGAAATTTTAGCTGCAACAGTTGTATAATGGTCGTTTTAGAGATGGCCATATGTATCTAGAAGCTCCGCTCCCCGACCCAAATGTATGAATGTTACAGTGGTATCCTGATGTGTTGTGTTGTTTGTTATCTGTTAAAAGTAAGAGTGCTTAATTTATAGAAGTGTTAAGGTTACTCCCAGCTACCTGAAATCAGCTCTCATCACAGTTTCAAACATTTATTATAGATGTTGCTCCTTTCCCCTACTGTGTAATCAATTCCACTGTACAGTAAGTCTCAGAATTATCCAACGGTTATGACAGCTTAAAATATATTTGATCATCTAAATACGTCCATATTGAATTATATCACTAATAACATGATTAAGTCTTTCAGAATTATTATAATTTAAAGAAATTAGTACCCTTAAAATTTGACTGCACTTGAGAAATTGGTGGTTTTTTTTATGTAAATCTGTGAGATTTAAATTTATGGTTTAAATGTTCTGATCGGCATCAAAGAAAACTTTGATGCTGTCACAGCTGGTGTGAGCTGATGCTGTTCACAGAAGTGGATGATATATGATTGTTTTAGAACAGGGGTGCGCAATACGCCGATCGCAATCTTCCGGTCGATCGCGGGAAGATTTTGAGTGGATCTCTGCAGCAGGTGACAAACTGAAGGCCTCCAAGATGCTGAGACCAGCACTTCCTCTTCTAACAGGCTTACCAAAATATTCACTGAGATCCAAAACATTTGTAGCTTCATTACAGAATAATAATTTTAAAAAATCAACAAAACGTGTTCAAATGAATATTCTCAGTAATTATTGTTGTTGTGTTCCAGATCCATTAACAAATGAAAATGCGACTCAAAGACCGAATGACAGCAGAGCAGGAGTTTAAATGAGCTGATCAACCACCGCTGTGTTCATGAGCGGCTCATCAGTAATCAATAAATATCAAGCCTGGAAACCTGATATTGTAACTGAATGTTATGTTCTTAATGTAATCTTTGCTCGGCGCAGGCAGTTGCCACAGCAACAGGTGTGCTTAGCGATAAGGACAGAAGGAGAGTAAAAAGGTGCGAGTGGTTTTGAGTTGATCACCTGTTCGGGTTGTTTCACCTTTGTTGATCTTCGCTGTGGTTCATCACAGCTGCTGGAGTTTCTGAACGTTCAATAAACGACAAACTAATGACCTCATTTGTTTACAGTAAACGTGTCGTAACAAACATCAAATAGGACAAATATATTTGATTAAGTTTTAACAAACAAATGGCTTCTACCACGATAATTATGTGACATTTAATTATATCCCAACCTCAGAAGATTTGCCTTTATCTTTGCAGAGCTCTTTGTTTCCTCCTATCAGTTTGAAGTTTCTCATATTGAGGTCAAAGTTCAGATCTGACTGACACCTGCTGGCCTCAGCTTTACAACCAGCTTCTGACTGAGAAACCAGTAACCTGCTCCCAGTGCCAGAATCTCACTGAGGAAGAAACTACATCAGATTTCCTATCACTTTATCATTTCTGATATATTTGTATAGAAAATGAGTCAATAGGGTTTAAGTTACAATTTTTATGTTTTCGTGTCATGATGTAGATCTCAGCCGGCTGGTCAGAGAAAAAGTGGATATTGTTTTAGAACAACAGAAGGACACTAAGACATAATCACACTGAGGAATGTTCATTGTATAATTTCATGATTTTGTTACAAAAAGACAGTTTGGGGAAGAAGACAGCGGTCGCTCCTCATTGATAGAAGTTGTTCATGTTTCAGGAGAAAGGAGAAGCGGAGACAGAAAAAAAACATAATTTGTTACATTTGTTTCAACCAAGTTGACACATGTAACACCTTAAATTGATTATTGATAGATCCAAGACAGAAAAGTTTTATTTTTGAGACTGATACAAATTTTTTTAATTTTTTTCTTTTTTTTTTTTTCTCTTGTGTTCTATGTGTAAACTTGAACTGTCCTGTATATGCAAGCAGATACCTCATTCAGTTTTGCCCCTTTGCTACCTTTTTGCTGGTTGTTTTCATGGAGACGGACTCAGCCAAACTGCTGCAAAAGTTGTTTTTTAATTCTCAAGGTCAACAAGAATTCTCAGGGTTGTTCTGCATAAACTTCCCTCACCTGTGATGATGAAATGTTGCATACCTGAAGGTTGCAGCATTTTGAAGCTTAATGACCTCTGCCTGGCTATAGTTGATGGAAATCAGGTTGGTTCGAAGGTCCTGCTCAATGGAGGTCAGAGAGATGAAGAAGGACTCCACATACCTAGTAACACATTTTCAAACACAGTTATAAAAATATAGGTATGTGCAAGGAACGATTTCTTTTATTGTAAAATGACATAGCTTCCGAAGGTCGTATTTTGTGCTTTTTATAAATTTTGATATTGAAGTCATTCAGAGTAAACATCTGTTCACTATGCTACACATTAAATAGTATTTGAATCATAGGTAGATTATGACAGTAGGAATTAGGTCCTCCTCAAGTACCAAATAACTCTTCAAAAATAATTATCAAGTAGGCTACAGTGGGAGTTCTTTGAAGTAGCTCTGCTTTCTTTGCAATTTCTTCTGTTTTTCAAATATTCATTCCTGCTTTTTTGTAGGAAAATAGCTTTTCTGGACTACTTCTTGTTTTGGATTCTGTGTGGTTGGACTAATTTTTGGCAATATTTTTGTATTTTTGCTATTTTATTATGATGCATAACCATATATTTACAACAGGGAGCAGCTGGTCAACATCAGAAAAGCTGAAATAATCTCACAGCTGAGAAATAGTGATATGAAAAATGCTAACTTGAAGGCGTAACGTGAGGGTGGCACCATGGAGTAGCTCTGCTTACTTAGCGATTTTTTCTGTTTTTCAAATATTCATTCCTGCTTTTTTTTTTTTGTAGGAAAATAACTTTTTTGCACAGCTACTTTTTCTTGTTTTGGTTTCTCTGTGGTTGAACTGATTTGGGGCAATAGCTTTTGTATCATCCCAATTTTGTTATGATGTGTAAACATAGCAACCAAGTGGTTTACAACAGGGAGCAGCTGTCAACATCAGAAAAGCTGAAATAATCTCACAGCTGCAGCCAGAAATCCAGAGGAGTTGAAAAGGAGGCGTTGTGGATGTAAAGCTGGAGCAAAAAAGAGAGAGAGAAGCAGGAAGTTCAAACCGTCTCTACAATCTCACATCTTAAGGGGCTTCATGAGATTGTTGGCTAACAAGATGGATGAACTTCAAGCCCCGACTCCCAAGCCCAAGGACTCAGCAAGGTAATGAATGCAGCATAAAGGACAAGAGACATGGCTGCAGGATTGTATTCCCAACTCCAACATGTCTCTGCCATGACTATGACTTCAAGCAGACAGAGATTTAAAGTGCATCAGGAAAAGAAAGGAGATGGATTAACAGTTTTGTGAACAACACATGGTGTCACCCAGGCCATGTTAATGTGAAGTGTCGTCTCTACAGTCCAGACACTGCAGAGACGAACTCTTGGCAGTAAGTTTCTGTCCATACCAAGAGAGTTCATCAGTGTTATTTTAACAGCCGTTTACTTTCCACCCTTAGCTGTTGCTAATGTTGTACATGCTATACAACATCAGCATTCATGCCAGCCTTCTGGGCTGTTTCTCTTCTGCTACATTTTCAATCTATAATAATAGCAATAGCAGCAAAACAATGTGGTTTTGTTTTGTTGGTTATAATTAAATTTTAACCACTTTGTGAGATATGAATTAAATAATTCATATTTCACATATCATCTCAACTAATGAGACACCACCACTCAGCACCTTAACAGTGGTATAGTGATCTTTGCGATCTATATTAACTATTCAACGTGTTGATCTTATTTTAATTGTTTATTGATTCTAACTTCTTTGTTCGTGTCAAGTCGTCTTAAGTTAACTGAAATAAACTATTTTCTGCCTTCACTGTTGATGGAGCTTGACTCTTCTTTAACAGAACAACAGGCTAAAGCTTCAGATTAAAATATTAACCTAACTAAGCAGAAAAAGAGGAACACATTTCAAAATTAGCCATCAATATTAATAAGGAAGAAAGCAAGAAAACCTTGAGTATCCCAGTTGCTTGCAGGCAGATATCCCGAGCTGATTGTTCCATTCCTCTGAGCAAACTGTCCTCCATGCTCCTCTTTTTTGAACCTGCAGAACTGAGCTCCTGCCACTCAGACGTACTAATGAATGGACAGATCACAAACACAACAGTTAGTAAAATGTTATCTGTTATTATATTTGTTTGAACAAATCTCAATTTTAACTTAACCTTCCTGCATTCGGGCAAAGCTCAGAAGGAGCAAAGAAAATTTCACAGTTGACAGGTGGGAAAGTAGGAATGGTTTCATCAGAGCGTCAATTTCCAAAACCACACAAAAAATCCTACTGGACCACGCACAGAAAAAAAAAAACCCCTAACTCACCTTGACCCATGATCTAACAGCTTTTTGGTCTGACATTTTTTGTCTTTATTGAGCTGCAAAAATTATGCATAAAACTTCAGACTGTTTTATTGCCATCTTTGAGGTATCTGACTTTTGCTCCGCTCTTCCTTTGTCTGTACAACAGGCAATCTCTTTTGGGATGTTTGTCATTCTCACAGAGTGGAAGTCTGCCTCACCCCCCTCTTTTAAGTACTGGGTAAAAAACATGGCTTCCTGTTTGCATCTTAAAAAATATGCTACACTCTCAATGATAATGTTCCCAGACATATTAGGACTTTCTTGAAGCAGAACTCAATTCTGCTCAATAGTGGTAGCCTTGCTCCTATTTGGTAGCCCTGTCCTCTCACTGCTTACCAGTCAGTGCACATGTGGGGTTGGTATATTTTACCTTCACACTTTCATACTCATGACAGATTGAGGCAGAGCTGAAATGTACAACTATTTTTCCACCATCTCTCTCCCCTAGACATTTGTGGATCGGTGTCAGGTCTCTGCCTAAGGCCGTGATAAACTTTCCATCACGTATCAGACACTGTTGGCTTTAAGTCTATAAACACACTTCTTTTGCCATAATCCAAGAGCACACCTTTTCAGTCTGAAAAAAGGATTGTGATACGATTATTATGTTTATCATTCTTACATTTAGTAGTTTGTATTATTATTATTAGTTTTTCATGTAAAGGTTAGTTTGGTTTGTTTTCTTATCCCCAGTGAGCAAAGGAATTTACTAACGTGTGTAACCTTTCTTTAACCCTAACCCTAACCCTAACCCTAACCTCGAGCATGTTTTATAGGAGGTCGTAGGTGAATTGTTGAGATATCTCTCAGTCGTAAAACTCTGTTTGTGTACAGGGTTTCCCCTTTTCTTGTTATCAAGAAACCCCCCCTTTCTGTTTATGGAAATAAAAAGACCAGCTCTGAAACGGAGGGTAGACCACATGGGGAGCTGCTTGGAGAAGTAGCTTTGTTGTATGCTCTCCTTTTGCATGAGATTGGTTGAAACTAATAAATGTTGTCTGTGGTTCTTTCTTTCATGTAGGTTGAAAAATTATACTTATCAGATTGCATGCCTTTTGGTTTAATATTTTTGCTTACATTTTCATTTTGAAAGCAGGACTTTGCGTCTTTCTTCTCAAAACTTGTAATGCTTGTCCTCAAAACATTTTCTCGCGCTCAAACTTAGTCTTAGCTTGGACTAGCTAGCTCTGGTTTGCTAGCTTACAAAACATGGAGCTGCTTTTTGTCACATTTGCTTGGCAACCAATAAAATGAAAGTGTTGCTTCCTTCTAGCAGGTGTGCCTGTGTGGCTACTATCACCAGCGCCACACACTGGATGTCGGGAGAAACAATGTCAGCTTTCTGTTTCGTAGTGCTACTCTTTCAAGCTCAGTTGAAAGAATATAAAGATTAATTTTGTAGAAAAAGAAGGAACTGAAGAAGCTAACTACATAGAAGTGGGGGTTTAGACTTCAAGGAATTGAGCGATCTTGACAGCAAATGGTCAAGCTTTTCACCATTTGCTGTCCATATGCTTTTCAAGCTCAGTTGAAAGAATAGCAGTCAGAGGAATGTTGTAGTGCCTGTCCGCACTTTGCCAGCTTGACCATTTGCTGTCAAGATCGCTCAATTCCTTGAAGTCTAAACCCCCACTTCTATGTAGTTAGCTTCTTCAGTTCCTTCTTTTTCTACAAAATTAATCTTTATATTATCGCAATCAGGAGTTCATTGTGTATATTTTTATCATTTATTGTAAATAATTTCCCTTCTTAGCTTATTCTGCATTTTCATGATTATTCTGCATGAGGGTCAGGAGAATGTTGGCAAATAGGAGGGCATGAATACCACCTAATACTCCAATGTTGGATTTTCTTAAACTAAATTTAGAGTAGGTATGTGCAATTCACAAATGGATAGGATGATGAAGAAGGAACATATGAGAACATATGGTATATGTGAATATTAACTGAACATTTAAAGACATGTCAAACCGTGGGTGCGTATAGGTATATTGGACAAAGTTTGATTGACATTATACACGTAAAAAATCAGTTAGACAAAATACAAAAACAAATTATGCAAACTTTCAACCTTGGACAAAGTTGGGAAAAAAAAAATCTAACAACTTGTCTCAATAATTGGCTTCAAAATTTGGAAGCTATGCTGGTAATTCTTGGTTACCTAAAGTAGAAAATGTCTGATTTTACACCAGACAGTGTAAAAACTGCCCTTAATCCCACCTTTGCTGCTTCATTAGTTAGAGTGATAGTCAGTCACACAGAGCATTCAGCCAATCATTGCACCTGAAGTGGTGCAATGCTCCAGCTTTCCCAATCAGGTGTGACGGGGAGAGCTGGAGACAAAGGAGCTGCAGGTTTCCAAACAATTTGCTTATTATGTACTTTTAAAACCTCACAATATAAAACTCATGTAGATCTGAGTATCCAGTGAGCTTGGAGCCAGGAAGCTGTCATACACTGAACTATATATGAAATTGATGAGTTGTGAACACAATGTTTTGTTTGTTTGGCATGTTGGTGGTGGTAGCTAATGCTAATTGTTTGATTATCAGACACACAATGTAACTTTTTCAATTCAATACATGTGTTTAAGATAATGAGATAAATGCTGATATTTTTATTTTTGTTTTAAAGATTTGATTGTGGATATTATTGCATTTATTTCTGGATATTACTGAAAAACCATCTAGTTAACTAGCAGACTGGTAATGTACTCATTTCAATACAGGCCAGGTGACCCTTTTTGGGTTAAAAGATGGCGAGTTTCTGACAACTGGCTGGAGCCAGAAGAACTTGAATTTGACTCCATACTGGTCTGGTAGGAGGCTGATGGTCCATAATATTTTCCTCTCCATTTCACTACATAGACACACAATTCATTATTCATCTTTTCATTGGACACAAATTGCGCTTGGACATTTTTCTCTTAAATATCTGAACAAACGCACCATGGACCTTTAAATGTGTCGGTCAGACGCTGTGCTGACCAGCGGGGAAAGTGAAGGACTCTTTGTGCACAACTATATAGAAGATCTACTGCAGTACTGTGTATATATTTATTGTATTCTGTTTTGTTTCTATGTATGTTCTGTCTTGTAATGTTTACTTAATTTTTTTTCTTTAAAATACATAGTATTGAAAGCAGTTATTCTTTTGTGTTGTTTTTATTGATTACTGACAACAGCTCCAGTGGATGAATTTAGTCTTCTAGTCCTTTAGTACATTAAGTAGTGGTACACAGTGAAGGAAATAAAAAATCTGGTTTCAGCTACAGAGACATGAAATGATACCAGTGCAACTCACCACAACCAAGCTCATCTTCGTGGTTTTCACAATCCATTGTTCCATCACACTGAGCCATGGTATTGACACACTGGGATGATGAACCGCAGCGAAACTTCCCACACAGCTTAGACCCACTGTAGATGAAGAGAAGATGAAAAATGTGTGCAGTGTAGTGTTGTTAAATTTGATAATAATGGATTATCATTTCTTTTACTTCTCCTCAACATATTTAGTATTTTTTTCAAAATATGACATACAAGAAGTTATAAGACAATGATTCTATGCATGTACTCACTGACAGAACACATATACTAGTACATATGCAGTCAAGGGAACTACACATTAAAAAAGGGTTAGATATTATAAACACATATTATATGTTACATAATATATAATATATTAGCTCTACAAACACACAAAAATGTGTGTTTGTAGAGCTAATATTGTGATTACTAGATCTCAGAGGATATGAGGGTACAATGCCCCTCAACCTGACTCTTATGTTCAAATGTCAAAAATTGTTTTATTTCAATCAATCAATTTGATTGAAATAAAGCACCCTTCATGTTTGAGCCAGCTCGCTGGAAACACATAATAAAGGGTATTTCTGACCTGGGTTTGAACCATCCAGCTGCAAATACCAGAGTTGTGAAGTAAACTGAGACTGGAGATGGGAGCAAAACTCTTTTTTGCTCCCATCTCTGTAAGAGGGCTGGTGGATATTACAAGTACCTTCAGCTTTTCTTCACTTCCCTGGACTAGCCAGAGGAATCATTGCTCATATTTTTTTGCTTAATTTCTTAATAAAATAATAATCAAAATGCATTTTGATTCATTCTTGATTGAATCAGTGTTTCATCTTAGGTAAGACTTATTTCCTTAACACACCGATCATGTTCACTACAAATGGCCATACCCACATGTTATCAGTGCTGATATGAAGATCAGTAATTAGTGAAAATATATGTTGAGTTTCTCTATATGTTGCCTTACCCAAATGTTCATAAAATTGTCATATTTGATACGAGGCTCAGCCCGAAGAGGATACATGGGTCCTCCACCTGAAAGAGGGGCCAAAGAGTTCAGGTGCATTGTGAGATGGGTGGGGGATGAGGGACGTGATCCTGGCGGTCCGATCCTCGGTTGCAGAAGCTGGCTCTTGGGATGTGGATTGTCACTTCTCTGGTGGGGAAGGAGCCGGAGCTGGTGTGTGAGGCTGAAAGGTTCCGACTAGAAATAGTTGGTCTCACCTCGACGCATGGCTCTGGTTCTGGAACCAGTCTCCTTGAGAGGGGCTGGACTTCCACTCTGGAGTTGCCCATGGTCAGAGGCGCTGGGCAGGAGTGGGCATACTCATTGCTCCCCATTCGGCACCTGCACATTGGGGTTTACCTGAGTGAACGAGAGGGTAGCCTCCCTCCGCCTTCCGGTGGGGGGATAGGTTGTGACTGTTTTTGTGCTTGCGGGCCGAATATCAGTTCAGATTACCCACATCTTTTGGAGTCCTTAGAAGGGGTACTAGAGAGTGCCCATACTGGGGACTCCCTCGTTCTACTGGGGGACGTCAACGCTCACGTGGGCAATGACAGTGAGACGTGGAGGGGCGTGGTTGGGAGGAACACTCCCTCCGATCTGAACTCGAGTGGTGTTCAGTTGTTGGACTTCTGTGCTCATCATGGATTATCCAAAACGAACACCATGTTCAGACATAGGTGCACTTAGCACCAGGACACCCAAGGCCACAGTTTGATGATCGACTTTGTTGTTGTTTCATCAGATCTGTGACCGTATGTCTTGGACTCTCGGGTGAAGAGAGGTGCGGAGCTGTCCACCAACCACTCCTCCACCATCGGAGTTGGCTCCAAGAGTGGGGGAGGATGCCGGACAGACCTGGCAGGCCCAAACATGTTGTGAGGGTCTGCTGGGAACGTCTGGCGGAATCCCCTGTGAGACGTAGCTTTAACTCCCATTTCCAGCAGAACTTTTAACACGTTCCATGGGAGGTGGAGGACATTGAATCTGAGTGGTCCATGTTCGGTGCCTCCATTGTTGAGGCGGCTAATCAGAGTTGTGGTCACAAGGTTGTCGGTGCCTGTCGTGGCGGCAACCCTCGAACCCGTTGGTGGAGATCTTCGGTAAGGGATGCTGTCAGGCTGAAGGAGGAATGTGGGACTCCGGAAGCAGCTGATGGGTACCGGCGGGCAAACCAGTATGCGGCACAGGTAGTTGTTGATGCAAAAACACGGGCGTGGGAGAATTTCGGAGAGGCCATGGAGAAAGTGTTCCACACGGCTTCAAGGCGATTCTGGTCCACCATCCAGTGTCTCAGGAGGGGGAAGCAGTGTAGCACTGTTACAGTGCTGCTGAACTCGACTCGGGACGTTGTGAGCTGGTGGGCAGAATACTTCAAAGACCTCCTCAATCCCACCAACATGCCTTCCATTGAGGAAGCTGAGCCGGGGGACTCTGGGTCAGGCTCTCCAATCTCTGGGTTAAGGGGTTAAATGACCAACATAAAATGCAATAAATTATAATTGCAGTTTACTAGTTTGTTGTGAACAAACTGAACTCAATATCAAAGATAAACCTCACAGCATCGGATTGTAGCTGTGGTAAGAAAACAATCTAACTATGAATATTGTTCTTTGAGACCTACACAAAGTAAACTTGCCAGGTCCTTAAAATCTTACATTTAAATATTAAACAATTTAAAATATTTTATGCTAAAACCATTAAATCAAATTGAGCAGCAAACTTAACAATTGTTACATTTATATATGTTGTGGTCTGTGTTAAAATATTAGCATTTATGGGGCCTTGGAAGCACTGAGGGGCCTTTTGGAGTCGCAGGCTTAATTTGGATTCAACAGAAGTGCAAATGATTGATATTCATATTAATTGTATTTTTCGATTTGTTTTAAGACTAGTTGTGGGTTTAAATCACATTTAACTGGAGATATATTTTTATTATTACTGTCTACCTAACATCTTATAAAACAAAAGATGTTAGATGGATTGCCTCAACGCCCCGACCACCAGGCTCAGCAGATTTTCTAGGGGAACCTCTGCTTTTTACATTATTCTCCAACTATTGATGGAACACAGTACATTTCAGGTATAGAGTAACAAGGGCGTTCACAAGTGATTCAGTTCTTTTGAACAGCTCTTTAATGTGAATGGTAGGACTCAAGTCTCAGACAGAGCTGTTCTTTGACTTAGCATATCAACAGCTGGTATTTTTTATTTAATTTAAAAAATTTAATTGGGGAATAAGTAAAATAGACAAATACAACTGATAGAAATGGATGGATAATTTTTATATTTATTGGAGCAGAAGGGGAATTTTTTTCTACCAAAGCAACTCCAGGCTATTTTTCTTTTATTATGCTTCTAAATTACAAATAGCCCCAAAATGTTAGAAATGAGATTATTCATGATTTTATTATAACCAGTCACATTTACAAAACATCACCACTCTTCTCATTAGTATGAACAAAGAAGACAACAATAAATGAGCTACATACATATGTATATATACATATTTATATACAAATAAATATGTACATATTTATATATATCTATACATATATATGTGTTTTGTGGGGCAATTTCTAGTGAGCATCATGAGGTGTTTGTTGGTGGACCCAAACTGCATATGTGGATTATATTGAATGTTCTTTAATGATAAAACTGAAAACTTAGAAATATCACATTGAATGCAGGAAGCCAGAGAGGAGGAAATGAGGTATACTGATTAGGATGATTAATCCTAAACCACAAAAAGGATGGCTGAAACTGGTTTCAGGTGTGAGGGGAGACAGCAGAACAAAGAGAGAGGGAGAGAGACAGAGATAGTGCTTAGGGCTCAAGGGAGCTCACATGGGACTATGAAATATGAATAACACTAAAACATAACAAGAAACATAATTAAACTGGAGTGATTAAGAATAACCAGACACAAGAAATAAACTAGAATAATTCATAAAGGTCAGAACAAAAGAAAAATAGGAACACAACTGATCTAATTTAAAAAAAGAGACTATTTATGAAACACAGAATAATAAACAAACCTCAAAACAACTCTGGTTTGTGAGTGTTTGTGGAACGGGTTAAGTGGTCCTCAGCTGGAAAAAGTTTGAGGAACATCAATCTAGCACCGCACAACAACTAATGGGCATTTACTGTTTTATACAATTGTTATCAATACTTTATTGTGGCTGGCAAGTTCTTTTGCGTTATGGAGGTCCACATTGATTCACTGGAAATGCATCCTTGCAGTTTTCTCTATTTTGCTCAAATAATACCAAAAGGAGAATGTCTGTTCATCTGTATGTGATGCACTTAGGTTTTGCAGCAGGACAATAATTCAAAACACCAGCAATTCCACCTATGAATAAATGAAGAAAAATAAAATGAAGATTTTGGACTGGCCAACCCAAAGTCCCGACATGAACCCTATTGAGATTAAAAAGACAGTTCATTCTTAAAAACCCTTAGAACTATAACAATTTTGTCTAGATAATTTGGCCACAATTCCTCCACAATTGCCTAAACTGTTATTTCCGCCTTTAACAAAACACCGTCATTTAAAAACTGCATTTTGTGTTTACTTGTGTTGTCTTTGACTAATATAATTGGGTTGATGTACCAAAACACAGAAGAAGGGGTCAAACAGTTATTCACAAAACTGTAATGAACTGATGATAAGCCTGGAATTAAAAAAAAAACTTTCTGTACAACAACTGTGCATCAGGATCTTGTGGTTGTCTCAGTCATTGCCAGCTCCACAGAGGTAACACAAAGCTGAGCTCCTTACCTCCAAGGCCAATCCCAAGAACCAGAAATATCATCAAGACGAGGCTCGAAGCAATCAGCAGTTCAAATCGATGAGGAATGAGTCTGTTTTTCCATCCCTTATCCAAGTCATTGTCTGCCAATTAAAAAGACACAACATTTTGAATATTTAGCTGAACCCCATATTTTTCCTATGAATAAATACTTTCTCCCAGTATTTTGTACTTTCTGATAATCAGAATATGTTTTTCATATTCACAAAGGTTGACATTCGAAATGGACTGTGCCTACTAATGTTCACATGAGCATATTTTGTTCCAAGAGCCTTTTTGTTGGTAGAGTCACATATTGTTTCTCTGTTAGTCTTCAGTTCAAGTGACTAACCAACAGAGGTTAGTCGCTTGGGTTAGGGTTGATTGTCTTGTACAATACGACTAATCGACTATCCTCAGGACCAGGAAAGGCTGCATTCACACTGCAGCCTGAAGTGACCCAATTCCGATTGTTGAAAATGGACTTATTTAACTGTGTGTACATCACTTTTAAGAGCTCAGGAAGCCATCTGAATAAGCTTCACTCTGATTGGTTCATTTGTTATCTCAAGCTGCCATTAGTTGTTGAAAGAGCACATGTTCAGTTTTAGTTGACGAAGTAATGGTTGGAAGCCGTCCAGAGTTGTTGTTCCAGAGATTGGGAAAGTGTAAATGAATAAAAACCACTCTCAGCTCCATCAAAGGAAACCAAGACCTGAAAACGTTTCATCATTCTTGACCGAATGCTCATCGTTCTATTTTAAAGAACACTAACTAAAGGGAGCACAACACCGATTTTTTTTTTTTTTTTTTTTGCCGTAATGCAACCTGTATCTGATCTTTTCATGACGGTCTGAACTGATTCATTTAGAATCCAACAGAGGCCACTTGGATATCCGATACGTTTCTGATACAAATGTGACCTAACGCCCAGGTTGCATTCATCCAATCGAAATGTCATTGATAAATGTCATTGACATTCTGCACCCCATATTCTCAAAATTGATAAGTACAAGCAGGAAGAAAAAGAATAACTATGGTCGACAACAAGAATTAAATTGTAAATATAATCCTTCTTTAGCATCCATGTTTACTTCTGCAAACATTGAGCACTGCTTCTTTTTTATGGTGGTTGGCAAAACACTGAGCGCGCTTCTCTGTGTGTGATGTTATTTCGCCCTCTACTGCGCA
Organism: Poeciliopsis prolifica; assembly: GCF_027474105.1. Taxonomy (NCBI): domain Eukaryota; kingdom Metazoa; phylum Chordata; class Actinopteri; order Cyprinodontiformes; family Poeciliidae; genus Poeciliopsis; species Poeciliopsis prolifica. The sequence goes on from NW_026562555.1 coordinate 212,679, forward strand.
TGCGGGATACTTTCAGGTTGTGTCCCGAGTGCTGAGATCAGAGATCACGGAGTCGCATATATTTGGACGTGGGAATCACCACGGCAAAAAATTGATTTGACAAAAAAATCGAAATTGGGTCACTGTATCCTGCAGAGTGATCATAGCCTAAGTCTTCTTAAAATATGGCATCTTTGAGAACATTTCTAAAAAATATAATGTTTTCAGCAAAGTTGAGGTGACTGTTCAGGAATGACCCAAGGTATTTAAAATTTGAAACAGTTTCAACAGGTTGGTCATCGAGTGAAACTGAATTAATAATAAAGACTTTGTGGTATTCTGATTTAGTGATACATTTATGTTAGTTGTGTTACCAACCCCACGACACTAGAGGCAGTAATAGACTCAAAAAGATGAAACAAAGGAGCAGAATTAGAAAGACAAAGAAAGCTTTAGAATTTAAGAACTGTGAGTTGTGCTGAAGTAAAAAACAGAGAAGTTCAAATACATGCTGAGTGGAACTTCCTAAAGGTGAAGAAATCACAAATTTCAAAAGAAAAGAAAATACTTGAACTCCTCCACTTGAGGCAGGACATCTTCCTCGACCCGGAGAAGGCACTCTACCCTTTTCTGGCTCAAGACCATGTCCTCGGATTTGGAGGCACTGATCCTCATCCCGGCCGTTTCACACTCTGCTGCAAATCGCTCTAGCGAGAGCTGCAGATCACGTCCCAATGAAGGCCACCAAAACGGATCCCCTCAACACCTTGGCTCGCCTAGAAATTCTGTCCATGTAAGTAATGAACAGAATCGGTGACAAAGGGCAGCCCTGGTGGAGTCCAACTCTCACCGGAAACAAGCCCGACTTAATGCCGGCAATGCAGACCAGACTCCAACACCGGTCATACAGGAACCTGACAGCCAGTATCAAACGGCCCGAATCGCCATACTCCCAGAGAGCCCCCTACAGGACTCCCCGTAGGGACACGGTTGAACGCCTTCTCCAAGTCCACAAAACACTTGTAGACCAGTTGGGCGAACTCCCACAGACCCTCCAGGACCCTGCTGAGGGTGTAGAGCTGGTCCAGAACTGGACCACACTGCTCTTCCTGAATCCGAGGTTTGACTATCCGACAGACCCTCCTCTCCAGGACCCCTGAATAGACCTTGTCAGGGAGGCTTAAGAGTGTGACCCCTCTATAATTGGAGCACATCCTCCGGTCCCCTTTTTTGAACAACGGGAACCACCACCCCAGTCTGCCAATCCAGGGGAACTGCAACCAATGTCCATGCGACATTGCAAAGTCGCGTCAACCAACACAACCCTACAACATCCAGAGCCTTAAGGAACTCTGGGCAAATCTCATCCACCCCTGGGTCCTGCCACCGAGGAGCTTTTTAACCACCTTGGTGACCTCGTCCCGAGATTGGAGAGCCCGACCCAGAGTCCCGGGCTCAGCTTCCTCAATGGAAGGCATGTTGATGGGATTGAGGAGGTCTTCGAAGTATTCTGCCCACCGGCCCACAATGTCCCGAATCGAGGTCAGCAGAACACCATCCCCACTGTAAACAGTGTTGGGGCTACACAATGGAGGCATGGAACATGGTCCACTCAGACTCAGTGTCCTCCACCTTCCCCAGAAAGTGTTGAAAGTTCTGCCTTAGATGGGAGTTAAAGCTCCATCTCACAGGGGATTCTGCCAGATGTTCCCAGCAGACCCTCACAACATTTTTGGGCCTGCCAGGTCTGTCCAGCGTCCTCCCCCATCATCGGAGCCAACTCACCACCAGGTAGTGGTCAGTGGACAGCTCCGCACCTCTCTTCACCCAAGTGTCCAAGACATACGGCTGCAGATCCGATGAAATTATGACATATTTGATCATCGTGTCATGGTGTCCGTTATGGACGATCCGTGGCGAGCACAGACCTGGAGGGGGATCGCCCCTCCAGGTCTCACTGTCATTGCCCACGTGAGCATTGAAGGCCCACAGCAGAACAAGGAAGTCCCCAGGAGGGGCACTCTCCAGTACCCCCTATAAGGACTCCGAAAAGGCTGGGCAATCTGAACTGCCCATAAGCACAAACAACAGTCAGAACCCGTCCCCCCACCGAAAGGTGGAGGGAGGATACCCTCTCATTCACCGGGGTAAACCCCAACGTGCAGGTGCCAAGTTGGGGAGCATCTCGGCACAAGTATGCCCACTCCTGCTCGATGCCTCTCACCGTGGCAACTCCAGAGTGGAAGTATGTGTCGCCCCTCTCAAGGAGACTGGTTCCACAACCAGAGCCATGCGTCGAGGTGAGACCTACTTAAGCAGAGTCATGCTTATGTGGCAATATGCCCTGTAGGCTCTGAACGCACCACACAAGAATCTGAATCTAATTGGTTGTGGCGCTGGCTGTCTGTATAAAAGGGGCCTCCCTCACCTGGTTGACATCATGTTTTCCTTCCGGTTCAGTCCTCAGCATTTACTGGCACTGCATGTTTGCTGCATATTTATGCACTTGAATGATGTGCTTAACACTCTAATCGCCGCTCGATCCTCCTTGTGCTAAGAAGTTTCCCACAGTCTTAATGTTGAAGCATAGCTTTAGCTCAGTTTTACCTGTATGACCCGTACAAGCAGTCTGATTCCTCTTCCTGCCAGAGCCACTACGTATAGAGCGCAGTGGTAAGTGAAATGCTTGTCTTCTGTATGCTTCCAGATTCTATTTGTGACATTTATTTTTGATAGACGCTGCTGTTTGTCCTTGACCGACTGTTTTGCCTGTTGTTCCTGGCTGGTGGTCCATCTATTATCTAGGTTATCTGTTGTCGCTGCCCACCTGTTGCTCTGATTTGGGCTAGTGTGTGACCAGCTCAGACCGATTCTTCTAGTGCTGCTCTGGGTGCCGTCTGCTGCAGCGTGGCGGTTCATCCTAGGACGGATCTTTAATTTGAACTGTTGCTGCTTGATTTGTTGCGACTGAACTGTATCATTGTGAATTAATGTATGCAATTTGAACGTTTCCTTTCCTTTTATTTTGACAAGAATGGCCAGATCGTGGTGTTGGTGGTGGACTTTCCGGTTGGTGTACTTTTTCTGGTTTGGTGCACAATTTTCTTTTCATTTTGCTGTGTTTCTTATTAGGTCACTATCTATAATTTGCACTGCCATCTCTGAGTTGAGCCATAACTATCTTTTAATGTGTGAGTGGTTAGTATATTCATGATTAAACTGAAAACAATTGTGCAATAAATAAAATTATTGAATTGGGTGACATTGTCTCAAGCCTCATCTGTAGCAGGTCTGTGTGCCTTAAAGGAAACTTTTCAAGTAGAGTTATTGTAATCTTATCTCTACTAATGTGGCGGTCATAAATTCAAGTTGCCTATTTTGATCGCACAGATCCCACATTTATCCGACGTCAGAACAGTATGGTTTTGTGGACATTACTTAAAGCATAGTAATGGCGCAACAAACAAGTTAAGACTTTTGCCACTTGAAGTAGAGTTATTTGCCAAACTGCCATTGTAAAGTGCAAGTTGTCTGCCAATAACAGGAAGTGTGCTCATATTGAAAACATATCTCACCATGAACAAAAGGCTGAACTTTTGTGACTGGCATGGTTGGACTGGCTGCAGCTTGAGAATGAAGCTCTTCTGGGTTACCTGGATCTTTCTCTGGTTGAAAATCTGCGATAAAGCTGCCAAGGGGGCTGATAATAAGAGTGTTGGGGGTTTCTACAGTGGGGAAGTCTTCCTCCGTAACCGAAACCACTTCAATCTTGGAGCTATCTGAGCCTCCAACTGTCTTCGTCTTAAATTCCTAAAAGAAAGTTATGTAAAATTAATCATTTATTTAGACATCCAACTGATCAACATACAGTTAACCCAAAATCATTTTATGGCCATGAAAGATTTATAAATAAGATGATTTTCATTCAGCAACATTTTTTTGGTTTCAGATAGGAAATATGAGACCAGCATCTCTCAAAAGATGAAAAAAAAAACAAAAAACACGGCATCAAAAAAAAAGATTATTTTCTCATAAATTTTGCTCTACAGTGTCATGTTGAAAAACATTTATACTCTTCTCAATGATCAATGGAAAAATTATTATTGGCATTATAGCAATTCAACTCTTCCTACAATAATTGCTAACTTGGTATTCGCTATTTGATTTGTTATCTTTATGCTGCTTGAAAACAGAAGAGTGGGAATTGTCAGAGCACAATGTCCAAGGTGAAGGCAATGAAGTCACTGATTCTGACTCTCTTTTTGACGAATGTCCTCTCACTAGATCAGGGGTGGCCAACCAGACAAAGACCAAGAGCCTCATTTTTTACCAAGTTACTGTGAAGAGCCACATCATATGCATGGGCACACATGAACATCAACCCATCCCTTCCTCATACTCTCATACTTTTGCTCAGCCAGATTTATTATTTTCACACACTATTTTTAACACTGCAAAGACCACAGGCCAGACATTATCAACAATGAACACTGTGCACTTTCTCATGCAAACAAACTCTGTTTAACCAAATAAACAATAATAGAACAATTTACAATTCATTTTTCCTTTTATTATGTGCATTACATGTGTTATTTAATGAAGTGGTGCTGAAGGTTTGAAGCCTTAAAATGTGACAAAGACACCTGACACATAAGGCAGAATGGCTTTCCACTAAGTTCAACAAAAAATATCAATTGTCCCACTCTGTCAAAAATGTTTCGTGTTCATCTTCATATTTTTGTTTTCCTGTACATTTTTTTCCTGCTATTTTGAGCGTGAAAGGTTTACTCAAATAATTTTAATCTCACTGAAAAAACTGCGCACAAGCGCATTTGACGAAAATACCATATTGAACTCAAGCGAAGCGAAACTTGGATATTATAGCGACCCTACAGTATGTGCTAAATGTCACTGGATGTTACGCTGTTTAGAAACAATTTAAATTAGAGTGTATGATTTCCCATTGTCCGCAATGCATCAGGATGGATGAGAGAGCAGGGGATGGGGGAGTGAGAGTGAGGGGTGAGTTTGTGTGAGAGCAGATGGTGAACGACTGGAAAGACTAAGGCTGCGAGAGAAACAAAGATTGTTTTTTTGTTTGTGTTGTTTTGGCGTGGTTACGGCCAACAGTAACGGCGTGCTGCTGTTGTCAATAAATGACAGTTCATTTGACTACTTCTCGTCATTATTGCATGTCTGGCAGAATGCGACTCTATGAACGTAAGAGCTGCATGGAACCGGTCAAAGAGACGCAAGGAACCGGTCAAAGAGACGCATGGAACCGGTCAAAGAGACGCATGGAACCGGTCAAAGAGACGCATGGAACCGGTCAAAGAGACGCGTGGAACCGATCAAAGAGACGCATGGAACCGGTCAAAGAGCCGCATGGAACCGGTCAAAGAGACGCGTGGAACCGATCAAAGAGACGCATGGAACCGGTCAAAGAGACGCATGGAACCGGTCAAAGAGACGCATGGAACCGGTCAAAGAGCCGCATGGAACCGGTCAAAGAGACGCATGGAACCGGTCAAAGAGACGCATGGAACCGGTCATGCCTAACAGGAAACTGGAAAAAGAACATGTTGGACTTCCGAGAGGATCGTGACTAACAAAAAATAGGGGAAGAGAACTCTGTATGCACATCAGTGAAGGTTGGTGTTCGAACTGTGGACTGGTAAAAAGCTGCTGCTCTGAGGAAACTTATGACAGTGAAATGTCAGCCTTGATATCTACCTTGGGAGTAGATATCAAACCAGTCAAAATGTAAATAATGGTGCTTGTCACCATTATTTACATTTCACCAGGTGGAAATGCTAATAAAACATCGAAGAAGCCGTATGACACCATTAGCTCATTGGAAATAAAACACCTGTGTTTCTTAAAGTTTTGTGTGGTTGTTTACTACGTGAAACTGACAAACACTCTCCCAGTTTTTACTACCATGTCACCTTTCCCACACGGGGAGGAAACACTCTGGACTGTGTGTACGCCAACATTCACGTGTGTACAGAGCTCTTCTTCGCCCCCATGTTGGCCTCTCCAATCACATCTCCGTCCTGCTGGTTCCAGCATGAGACAGATTAGACCAAAGAAGAAGAAAGTCAGTGTGTGGCCCAAGGATGTTTGTGTGCTCCAGGACTGTTTTCAGGTTACAACTTGGCAGGTGGACCTGGAGGAATACATCTTTTTCTGTTCTGAGCTTCATCTCTATGTGCTGTTGATGTCACCACCACAAGGACAGTAACCTGTTACCCGAACCAGAAACCCTGGCTGTTTGCTGAGGTGAGAGCTCTGCTGAAAGTTAAGGACACTGCATTCAGGACAGGGAAGCAAGGAAAGAACTGGCTGCAGGCATTGTGAGGGGCAAAGCCACATAGGCCTGGAAAATTCAAGGTCACTTCACCACCAACGACCCCCAGTGCATGTGGAAGGGCATGAGGTGCATCACAAAACTACAACATCAGGGACGCGTCATCAAGGACTCCATCAATATCACTCCATCAACATCTGAGTGCCTGATGGAGGAATTTGGGTCCACACAGACCTCACCCAGCTGGAGAGCAGAATTCTTACATCCATCGGCTCTTCTTGAATTTCTCCTTGGGCTTCAACACCAAGGAGTTGAGCTTATTGCCACAGCACTGTGTCACAGGTCCAGCCTTTTCTTGTAGACAGCACCAGGGGGTAGAAGAGTGAGAGAAGTGACCGGTTGTTGTTGAGAGCTGGAGGTGATAGTTTATGGAAGGCAGCTGTATTTGTTTACCCTTCCAGAAGAGGAATAAAGTTCTTAAAGCATTCATCTACCTCCTCCTTGGTTTTGTTGAGCTTGTTACCAGCAAATCTGTGAGGATCATGTTCTTTGATTGGATGAGCTGAGGGATCTGAGAGATTCTAATTCTTGGTTCATTCTTTCTGTGAGAGCAGAGCAAAAATGTTTCCAGACTTGAGAAGTGAACTGGGGACCACGATCTTGTCTCGGTAATCTGGAGAGAATTCTCGGGAAAGAGCCTCCGGCTTGACATTCTTAGAATCTGGGCGATAAGAGAGGGAGAGGTTAAAGCATGAGAATATAGAGACCAGCAAAACTGATGGGGTTAAGACGTTTGGCCAATTGGAAGTATGAGAGATTCTTATGATCAGTCCAGACCAACATAGGAAACTCTGTGCCCTCCAATCAATGAGGCCACTCCTCCAAGGCAAGTTTTATGGCAAGAAGCTCTCGATAGTTGCACTCGGTAGGACAATCTACGGGAATAAAAGGTACAAGGATGTTATCCGAGGATGATTGTGAGAGAATTGCACCAACCCCTGCATCAGAGGCATCAACCTCAAGAATGAATTGTTTCTGTGGATAACATTGAATGAGAAAGGGGGCTTTAGCAAAGTGGTCTTTGAGGTCAAGAAAAGCTGAATTGGCTTCCAAAGTCCATGGGAATGGAATCTTGGTAGAAGTGAGAGCAGTTAGAGGTGCTGCGGTCTGACTGTGGTTTTTAATGGATAGAAGTTAGCAAAACGTAAAAACCTTTGGAGTTGTTTGCGTGTCTCAAGTAGGGGCCAAACCAGAGTACTCTCCCTGGACCTGTGTGTACCTGTCCACCCTCGAGGATGTAACCAAGATATGAAATAGACGTCTTATGAAATTCACACTTCTCTGCTTTTACATAGAGATGATTCTTGAGGAGATGCTGAAGAACCAGGTGGATATGTTTTTGAGTAAATGAGAATATCATCTAAATATACAAAGACAAATACATTCAGGAAATTACAGAGAACGTTGTTGATCAGTGCTTGGAAAGTGCAGGAGCATTACAGTCCAAAGGGCATGAAAGTGCAAGGGGAGGGCATAAAAGCTGTTTTGCACTCATCTCCCTCCCTAATAGTGGTAGGGGTTGCGGAGGACTAATTTGGTAAAGTGGGTTGTTCCATAAACAGGTCATAGCGCTGAGGAGATGAGGTAATGGATACTTGTTTTTTGTATTGTGATCGGATTAAAACTCCTGTAATCAAGGCAAGGGAGCTGTCCTTTTTCCCCACAGCTCCAAGTGGGGAGGACAAGAGGCAAATGATTCCAGCTGCTAAGGAGTCACTTAGATATTTTTTCATTACCTCTCTCTCAGAAAGGGAAATGTTGAAAAGTCGGTTGGCGGGTAGGGCGGCTCCAGGAAGTAAATCAATAGCACAATCATATGGATGATGAGGTGGGAGATCTGGGAATATCACTCCCAGATTGTGATATTCAGGGAGGATGAGAGAGATCGGGAGGGTCAGCTCCATCAGGATCTGCCGGGCTGGAACCTGGAGGAACGGGACTGAAGGCAGGAGGCACATAGACCAGGATTCTATGGGTAAGTCTGACCAGTTGAGACGTGGACTGTGTCTGGAACCACTCGAAACCTAACACTATGGATGAAGGAGAGATGGGGAGGACAAAGAATGATATGACTTCATGATGGTTACCTGAGAAGATGAGTTTGAACCTCGTGGTTCCAACATTACAGTTATTTTTGTAATATTTTGTAAATTTGTTGATTTTATTGTTTTAATGACTTATTTTAATTTAGAGTGGACAAGATATAATTGATTTGTGAAAGACCTCTGAAGTGGCAAACGGCCACCAGGTAACTTGTCGAAGCATGTGTCACCTGTAAGTGTAGCTATGTCTAAAGCTTTGGTTTTTTTATTTCTGTTTTCATGGCGTTAATAACGAACCCGTCAAAAGAAAGCCGTACCAGTGTGTTATTTTGTATGGATAGGGGGAAGTGGAGACCCAATGATCCTCTCTGCTGTCTTCACAGAGACTCTCAGGCTGAGGCCTTGCAGATCCCAGACCAGATGGAGTCATTGCTGGTCAGCAGGTTCTCAATGGTTCCTCTGTAGAAGGTGGAGAGGATGGGGTGGGAGCGAAGCCCTTCTCATTTGTCTCAGAAAGTGCAGGCGCTGCTGTGCCTTTTTCACCAGTAAAGTGATGTGAGGTGTCCAGCTGAGGTTGTCTGTAATGTGAAGTCCAGGGAGACCAGTTTGCATACCAGATCCTGGGGAATGATCGTATTAAATGCCCCTTATCCAAAAACAGCATCCATCTTCAGTCGAGTGATTAGGTTTGTATACAAACTGGAATGGGTCAAATGATGGAGGCAGTATAGAGATCATGTGACCCTTAACCACTCTCTCATGATGATAGATGTTAATGCAACTGGTCAAAAGTCATTAAGACATGTGATGGTTGGTTTCTTGTCTTGGGGACTGGAATAATAGCTGACTTAAAACATGAGGGGACAATTGTCTGGTGCAGAGACGTATTGAAAATGTGTGAGCACATCGGCTAGCTGATCTGCACGTTCTTTGATCAGTTTTGCTGGAATGTTGTCAGGACCTGCAGCTTTTTGTATGTTGACCTTCCCCAGGGATTTTCACACAGCAGATGTTTCAAGCCTGCAGGCCTGTTCATTAGGGTGAGGGTAGCTTTCTTTGCAGGGTTTTATTTAAGGCTTCAAATCTTCCAAAGAAGCTGTTGAGTTCATTAAGGAAGCAAATGTCATCTTGTCAGGATGGAGATGTGTTTTTATAGTCAGTCACAGGCTGGATGCCCTGCCACAGTTGTCTGGTGTTTTTGACATCATGAAAGAAACCTTGGATCTTTTGACTGTAGGTATGTTTTGCTGCCTTGATGATACGTTTGAAATTGGTCCTTGATAATCTAATAGTATCCATGTCACCAAATTTGAAAGCAGGATTTCACTCTCAGTCTAGAATACGCCTCCTTTGTCATCCAAGGTTTCTGGTTGGCCCGTGTGACTTGACTTTGTTGCTGTAACCTTCTCCATACACCATTGGATGTAGTTTGACACAGATGCTGCATACTCCTCTACTGTGTGTTGGTTGTGCATAGCGCCCTCTCTGAACATGTCCCACTCTGAAACAGTCCTGCAGTGCAGACACAGCTCCCTCAGGACACACCGTTACCTTCTTCACCACAGGCTTTTGTCTGGTGAGCAGAGGTTGGTATGCTGGGATGAACATAACCGAAAGATGATCTGAAGAGCCAGATAGGGCCGGGGCATTGTTCTGAATTGATATTGGTATAGACCAAATCCAGCTTGTTTTCCCCTGTGGTCGGAAAATCCACATGTTGATGGAAAATAGAACAGTCTTCATGTCAGCCTGGTTAAAAGCTCCAGCAACAATAATAACACCCTACAGTTAACTGGATTGTCTGTCACTGATGGTCTGTATGGTAAAAGTTACTCAGTGCTTGCTTGGTGTTGGCACTGGGTGTGAATGACCAGGGTGGTGAATTCCTGCATCTCACAATTATGAACTCAGTGTTCACAGAGCAATGACCGGAGGCCATTGTTACATGAGCTGTTGTTAATGTAAATACAAACACTACTTCCACTGGATTTACTAGTAAGAGCATGGCTCCTGTCAGCTCTTATTATATATAATTATTAGATATTTTATTTCAAATATTCTTTCAGGGGACATAAGGTCAGTTAACAAAAATAACATTTATATAATCCAAATTCAAAAAAAGAAAATAAAGAGATTGTGCAAATGCCTGTTTGAACAGCAGAGCATTCAGCTGGGATTTAAAGACACAGCGTTCAGAGTGGGGAATGTGGACGTTTATTCTAAATAGAGGAATCATGTGCATAAGTTGTACATTTAGAGAACAGATATGCTTTCTGTCCATACAGTAGCATTTACAAAGCGGGCAGCTCGACTGCATCGGTACTGCACAGCTCCTTCTTTAAGTTTTACTCAGAGCTCCAGGATGATCAGTCTGAACAATCCAACACTAATAAATCATCATCAATAGATCAATATGATCGCTGATCAATCGTTCCCTCTGAATCCATCCATTGGCAATGTTCCCCATCAGAGCCAAAGCAGTCCTCAGTTAGCGGCTCACCTTTGCACAGCTATTTATATACTTGTGATCACCTTAAAATAATCAGACTAACCTGTACAACTCTCTCACTGGGGGGTCGGAGGTGACACAGGACAGAGGGAAGAAGGAGTAGTTTTTTCTACAAATGTGAACTCCATATTTATGAGGCCAAACCATACAGTGCAATACCATATCACTGGTCAATCTATCCACCAAATTGCTATAATTTCCTTTTGTGTTGTATTTATATTCTTTGTTTTGTATTTAATTTGTATTTTTTTGTATTCTTTTGTGTATGCTTACTGTGTGCCACATTTTTGCTTGTGAGCTGCTGGTAACTATAATTTCCTGAGGGAGTCTTCCCAAGGGATCAATAAAGTCAAGTCTAAGTCTTTAAAGTTAGTCTGCTGATCCATCCCTGTTTTCTTCTTTTAGTGAGAATGAAATGACCCCATAGAAGCATTTCATGCCCTTTGGTGCACACATCAATGCATTACAACTACATGAGACAAAAACTGACAAAAAGTACCATTTACATTTGAGTGAGGTTTTCACATACTTTTCTTTTATTTATGTTGTGTTTGTGTTAGCTTATTGTCTCAGGATAAATGCAGTTTAGTTTCATAATTTATATTTAAGCAGTAAAATATTAAAATCATGATAGAACATCTGGTTTGTTGCTTCCTGTTCTGAATAACACTTAAATGTCGTCAGATTTCAGTGCATTTAGGTGAGTTTTGATAGTTTGTAGTTTGATATTGTCCACAGAAAAAGTTTAGTGGCTGTTGCACATTTTCCCGCCAGCGAAAAAATGTGCATATATTTATGCAAACTTTGACGCAAAGTTCATTTTTATACATGCCAACTTGTGCGTAAAATATGGCACTGCAGATTTTTGTGCGCTCACAGGCTTTATGCATGAGGCCCCAGGTCTGTCAGTGATGCACTTCACTAACAGACATCATTCATATGTTCATCAACGAACTCATGACCACGTCCGGATTTCATCTCGATGTCATAAAAGTCAGATAAAATGCGACGACTGTTCAGACTGGAAACAATTTAAAAATAATCATACATATCCAACTTATTACTACATAACATATATGTCATATAGTGAGGGTTAAAAAATAGATTTGGTCCCATTTACCCTCTGTGTGAAAATAGCCTTGAAGCCTAAATGCATTGAGTTTCTGCAGGTGATAGGCTAACCTGTTCCCAGGGAAAATAAGCAGGTAGGTGTCACTAATGAGGGATGCAGGTTGTGAATATTGAAACTGTTTTCAATTTTATGAAGTCAAGTTCTCATCTTCATTTGCTCATGCATATTTTCTTATTATTAAGGAAACAGAAATGAACACAAATAAAGTTAGAAATACGAAATATACACATAAAAATTACTTCAGAATTGCCAAATGCACCATTTGTTTACATAAATTCTAAAAAAAAAAATACTTTGCACACATATTTAATTTGACCATTTTTCAGTTTTCGTCCCTTACTGTTGTTGTACTTGATGTATCAGTGGATTGTACTGCAGTATCTGTGAAGAGACATGTAGAGGGTCAATGGAGGGGGAAAAGATCATGGAAATATAAGAATCAGAGGAACTATCAGCAGAGAAAAATATAGTATGAAGTCATTCTATGCTTACAAATTAAACATACCTGTTTCTGGAACACTCATTATGTCATTGTCCATGCAACTTGAAAAAAATTAAGCCCAACCACACCGTACTTTCAATTACATTGTGCTCCCGTTTTCGTTCTTTATTTCCTTTGTTCCTCGTCTTCTGTCATGTCTCCAGTTCAAAAGAGACACCTGAGTGGCTTGGTTCTCAGGTCCATGGCTCAGGTTGCAGAATCCCTCCCACTTGCTGCATTGGATTACAAATGGCCATGGTCCAGAAATCTAGAGGATGAATCTTACTTGCAAGTACTTTCAATGTACCTTTTATAATTCTGTACACTGAGCAAAGAGTGGCTCAACTATTCAAACATTTCACATCACATAGGGACATGTAGTTCTATTTTTCTTTCTTAATAATAAATACTTTCTTTCATAAACAGCATTTTGTGTTTACTTGTTTTGTCATTGAGTAATACTCAAAAGGTCAGTACTATGTATTTTCCAGACACATAGTGCCATTTTTGTCAGATCAGGTGTTTTAGGACATGAAGTAGTGAATGGTGGCGTGGCATCTTTCAGTTTATCTACTGATGTTTTTAGACTGGAGTGAGCAAAATAAGACTGACACCAGATGAGACACATACAGGAATAGAACAGGCTCGATCTAAAATACTACAGGAAACAAGTGAGGGCAATAACCAATCAGGAGGCACAGGTGGAAAACATTAACGGCGGAGACAGAGCTGGAGAACCAATGACCTAAATCCATACAGACAAAAAATAAAACTTGACACCTGAAAGAAAACTAAATCTATGTTACATAAAAAAACCACAACACATCCGAAAACACTGACATTGTGACAATTTTATCGCATAATCAAGCAACTAAGTGATTTTCACTTGTTATTAAAATGCTATATGTCATGGAAAAACACTATTCCAAGCACTGTTCAGGTAAAATCACTCAACCAGGTTTATTTATGAATTGTGCATGACTCAGAGAACTTGGAAGAGAATCTGTAATCAAGCCAGTCTGGATGCGAAACTCGCAAAGCTCTGCCAGGCAGAGACAACACGTACGTTTTATACAATGATAAGAATGAGAAACGATGAAAACAAGGGATGAGACGGTCTGGTTCTGATGCAGCTGTGAAAAACAACCTTCCAACCTCATACATGTAACCCAAGTAGTTCTTTTGGTGAGAGTTCACAAACATTTCATATGACATGATTAGCAGATGTGACCTTATTGCATTCTTTTTCATCACATTATACATCAAATATGATTGAAAATAAATTTTACTTTGTAATTTAACATCTTGAAATTGGGCTTCTGTCTTTTTAAAAACTTGTGCTTTTCCTGAAACTCCGCCCTCAGAAAGTCATTACGTCATGGCTCCTCTATCTACCCTCTAAAAATATTTAGATCAGAGAAGTAGCTCCAATGATGGGCTTAGGAGATGTGCACTTCCACCAGATGGTTGTGAATTTTGCTGACTGGTATGAAGGAGCTGAGTGGGAGTTGTGAAGGACTGCGCTGTTGGACAGAAGCTCTGAAGTGAGGAAGGTTAGAAGCTGTAGCTCAGAGGAAGAACTTGAAGTCTAACCAGGCCTTTTGCACAACTGAATGGTTGCCACGGGAGAAAGGATTTTTCAAACTTACATGAAAGAATCAAAGCAACAGTTGGACTGGAGTTTTTCATTTTACGATGGTTGAAATGGCTCTATTGGAACCATCAAGTATAAATTGTTGTTAAAATAGTAAGCTTCTGCCATCTAATTCACCTTACTGTGAGTAAGGTTAAACCGACACCGTACAAATACTAAAATTCTATTTTCCAGACAATAGAAACACAAAAACACGCACAAATTATTGTTTTTTTGTACTGTCCATCCATCCATTTTCTTCCACTTATCCGGGGTCGGGTCGTTTGGGGAGGTCCAGACTTCCCCTCCCCAGCCACTTCCTCCAGCTCCTCCGGGGGAATCCAGAGGCGTTCCCAGGCCAGCCGGGAGACATAGTCCCTCCAGCGTGTCCTGGGTCTTCCCCGGCGCTTCCTCCCGGTGGGACGCGCCCGAAACATCTCACCAGGGAGGCGTCCAGGAGGCATCCTGACCAGATGGCCGAGCCTCAACTGGCTCCTCTCCATGTGGAGGAGCAGCGGCTCTACTCTGAGTCCCTCCTGGATGACCGTTAAAATGTTCTCAGTGAACCTACATCATCTCTCATGAACTGGCAACCTACCAGATGTCTGTTCACTGTATTTAACGCTGCCAACCACCAGGAGGGGGTGCTGTTTCACCCATCACACCTGAACCCAACTTGGCAGTAATGACAAGTGGAATTCTATACAACATTAACTATGTTACACTTTTGCTGACTTCAGTCTTCACCTCATCTCGCACTTGGATAGTTTTGTACCAATTTGCCCTGGAAGTGGAACGTAAGTCCAGATCTTAAGCTTCTTCTGATCTGCGGGTCAAAAGCTACATTTGATCCCCAACAATGGTCTATCTGTCGAAAGTACAGCTCCATTTAACAAATATTTTTACTTGTTTTCCTTGATTACACACTTCTTGTTCTTTCAAACAGAACTGGCTGGGAATAGCTGAACAATATTTCATTAAATTAAATTGAATTATGCAATTGTCACAGCCTGGCTCTGACATAAAAGTGAGAAAATGACACAAGGACATGCTTGTTGATGTTCAGAGGAGAGACAGAGACCCGGAATTAGAATAAGGACAGAAACCCTGTGTTGTAACTTGGACATAAAAAATGGTGGGACTGGTGTTAGGCATTTGTACTGCTTAAAAATACAACAAAAATGTTGAAATGTACAGTAAAAGTATTTTTGCTTTCCACATTCATTGATGGAGATATTTGACTGTTTAAATCTGTTTTTTTATGACTTATTAGAAACAAAGGAAAATTTGATTTAGTCACTCAGTAGAATAAAAAAGATAATCAATACTTTAGTTAAGAATTTTTTTTGTGACAGCTTGCTCTGTTAACATTGTCATATCTCTAAGATGGCAAAACCGCTCCCCCCCCCAAAAAACAGTAAAACTGAATCTAACTGTCAATTTGACTAATTAGAGACATGATTACATATTCAGCTGTCACTCTGGGAAAAACAAACAAACAAACTCATGAGGTTAAAAGTTAGCTGTATAAAGTGAAGCTAATGAACTAACAAATAAGGACAAACATGGCATATAAACAACAAAACAGAACAAAGGCCTGATGCTACATTGTGAAAAACAAAAAGACTGATGGAAGTAAAATGTCCTCCTTAAACTAATTGTTACTTTTGTGAAGTAGCTTTTAAAGGAGAAAATGTTTTATTTTCATCATACAGTGTTCTTATGTATCACATAAATGTAATTATATCATAGTCAAGATGTTTTGTCATGCAGCTGCAGAGGATGTACAAACTAAGTGAACAAGATGTTTCTGTTGAAGTTCCCAGACGGGTTATCTAGGAACTCGCTGTTTTTCCCTGCATGGAGATCAAGTGTTTAGTTTTCACATCCTGTAGACATGATAGTGAATGAATGTATGAGGTTGAACTGTTCCGCCTGTTTTCCTTTGTTTGATTCTTGAAGATTAAATCTCCACCTGTTAGCAGAGAGAGGTGAATAAAGCAACTACGTAACTCAGTTTGTTGGAGCAGATTTTGATTTTCGCCTAATGCAGTGCATTTTTGCTCTCCGTCTGCAGATGTATTAAAGATTGTCTAGATCTCAGTCTCTGAATTGTGTACTTCACATTTTATAAACCCAAAATGTTACAGGAAATTTCTGGGGAACACCAACATCAAATTTCTTTCACGCTAACCTGAAGACATTTGTTTAAAAATCATGATGACATCTCTAAAGAAAATGTATGACGTATTCCCTGTAATGACCTGGCAAAAGAAATTCTAATATCAATTTCAGCATTTTGTGACAGATTCTGAAACAATGCACCTTTTTTTTCCCATTGTAACTTCATTAATGTTTTTAGAAAGATTTTCAAAAGTGAATATTGTAAGGAAATCTATTCCATCTTTAAGTTTTAATATAATGAAATTAGGAATGAAGAAACAAATTATGATAACAATCTAATCTTCTGGGTTAAGTTTTATTCACAAATACTGCTTCCTAAAAATCACCTCTATATTGAAAGTTCAATAATTTATTTAAGACAGTATTTCAATTTTGCAACATCACAAAAGCCCAATCTTTATACCAATACGTTAGTAGCTTAGTTTAAGAATTGAAATTTGTCTTGCATTTGTAGCATTTTATTTTCCTTAGTTTGTGATTATTCCAGTTTATCATATCAAACTTTTTATTACTAATATGTGCCGTGCCATAAACCTGTCCAATTAAATTTTGTTGAATTTCATCTGAAGATGGAAAAAAAAACATTACCATAAATCCACCTTTCAACTCAAATCATCATTTGCAGTAATAAATTGCTTTGGTAATATATTTCACCAAAAGCCCTGAACAAAGGAAGAAGTGTGTTTATTGGGACAGGACCAATGACTAGCAGCAGACTATCAGGATGCTGAGGCTGCAGCCAGAGGGCAAGAGACCAAGAAAAGGAGATTTATGGATGAGGTGATAGTTGGTGTAAGGGAAAAGGACTAAATAGAGAGTGATGATTTGCTGTAGCGACCCCTGAAGGGAAAAGAAAAGAAGAATATATATATTAATGTCAGAATCTTTACATGTTCATTGATTTAGATTTTTTTTCATGACTCACCTGGTGGAGATTGAAGTTCAGATTGCACACATTCTCAACCCATCGGCTGTTTATTTCATAGACTCATCATTGACCACTTTTACTTTTGGGCATCAAGTTTTCCAATATTTTATTGATCAACAGCTAGTTACAATAATGTAATTGTATTGCAATAATGGCTACAGCAGGATCACAGGCACTAAAGCAGGAACAGACAAAGACCTTTTGATGACTCTGGGAAAGCAAACAGTATCAGGAAGAGTGTTTAGCTCAGTCTGGTTATAATACACCAATAACTCGGGCTTAACAGATATAACAAAGCATGTTATAATCTTTATGTTACATGAAAGCATTCTAAAGCCAAATAACACATTTACGGTAAAATCTGCTGTGACTAAGAAACTGGATTTCTGGCCTGTGAAGCGCAACTAAAATATCCGTGTTCTGTGATCCCACAGCCTTCAATCAATGTATATCAAAGCTGCAGGCTAGCTTAGGAAAACAGAGCTAGCAGGTACAACAAAGTTAGGAAGCTCCTTTTGCTCTCAGTTTGGACAGCAGCATCTCATTTTTGCGACACTCCTGGTGATAAAAAAAAAAAAAAAAAAAAAAAAGATTATGTTATACTCAAAACTTTATAAAACGTTGCACACCTGGAACTTTGATCATCCCAAATTTCACTTTTTTTTTGTTTTTTGCTGTTCTCACAGGAATACTCAGAGCAAATGCCTTAATTTGTTAAAAGCATTTGAAGGGGTTATTTGTTCTGTATCCAGTTTATTCTTCTGTACAACAAGAAAAGCTTTTTGGATGCTGTAATTTGGGGAATCAATACAAAAAGATTTCAGTTTTGCAGTCTGCAAATGCACCAGTAAGAAGTATGTTCTTTGGTTCGCTTTGTTGTGAGTTGAGTACACCATAAAGCATGCTCAGCAAATTCCTCAACCTGACGCCTATCGTGTTCAAAGGACTGTCAATCTGCTACAAATGGCCATACCATGATGCTATCACTCCCAATATGAAGATTAGTAATTACTGAAAATATATTTTAAGTTTCTCTATATATTGCGTCACCCAAATGTTCAGAAAACTCATATTTGATATGGGGCGTTTATATTTTTGTTCAGGGTACATGTTGTATCTGAGCAAACTCCTCTAATAACTTTTTCATGCACACGTCATAATCACTCAACACAGTCTTGAGGCTTTGAAATAAAAAAGTTATTAAAGATATTTTTCTACATCAAAGCATTTGGGCGTACCCAAGTCTCAAAATCTGAGAAATCTCTGCACACAATCTCATAGCAGGATGAGACTTTCTATGTGTCATTACAGACCAGCACTCATCACATTCACATGGTCAATTGGTGACATCACCTTAGTCCTGCCCCCTTTGAACAGGAAGTCAGAAGTCTATCTGCTTGCCATCTTCCTTTTACTTTTTGATTCAAACAGATTTCAAATGTTTCTGATGGCAGAACAACATGATGCTGAATCCTTCTCTTGACATTGGCTGATGGCTGAAACGTGGGCATGGCACAATGGTGAATTCCAATCCATTGCCATTTGGATGCAGTTGGCTTGAAATCAAATGAGTCATCTAATTTCCACCAAACTGGATATTAATGACCTTTATTAATCTCTGAAGAGGCCAATAGATTTGATTCCACTATGCTCCCTTGATTACTCCAACAGCTATATCTCCATAAGTACTTCATATCTTTTTATTTCTGTTCCCTGTAACCTCATGTCTCCACTTGGGTACATACCTCTACAGGTATATCATATGGACCTTTTCAATGCCTCCCTTTCTTCATCTTTATACTCTTTGGTACTTCCTGATCCACAGGCACAGCTTCTTCTCCTTTCTCCTCTCTGATTTTCTTCATTGGACTACTTCCAGTCTTCTTATCCGACTTTTTGGATCTGTCAGTAGATTTCCTAACCTGTTGGACATACTTCCCATCTCCATCTTTGACTCACCACCCTGTATAAGTCCTTCTCTCACTCCTTACTCTCCAGCCTCTTACACAAGTCAGTCACAATGCATGCCCTTTGTTTGGCCTTAGTTACCTCTGCCTTCACTTCAACTGAAACTGTCCACCATGCCTTGAATATCAAAATGTTCAAAATCCTACAGTATGTCCTCATCAGTGGTTTGCCACAAACCAGGAAGTGACCATAACTCCTGTCTGGAAGGTTGGACTGAATGTGATTTAGAAGGTTCACCGAATGCACCATCTATTAGCGGGCTGTTAGTTAAAGTGTTGGCGATGTGGTGGAGACAGTGGGTGCCAGAGCTCACCACAAGGCCAGAGTAGCACTGAGCTGTGAGAGCAGCTTGCAAATTTAATTCATTGCATTCAAACAATGACACCCGAAGTGTTGCTTATGCACAGGGTGCTTGGTCTCAACGTGGCGAAGCAGTTTGAAGCTTCATTGCCTCATCAGTGAGCTGGTCACCAGATATTATTTAGAGCGGGCACTGATTCAAAACTTACTTGAAATAAGACTTTCTTACCTCTTTAAAATCTTTAACAGTCTTGAAGTAGAGCCTCTGCTTGTCAAGCAGCTCCAGGTATTCATCATTCAACTGATCTCTTCTCATTTTGTTTTCTTGTTTCTTCTTCTCCATCTGAAAAGACAGACAGGTAGGAGAAGCATCTGTTAGCGATGCAGGCCAACAGATGGAGGTAATGTCTTATAACACCAGTGACCCAGTTGCAGCAACACCTGTACCTTGATGCGACTCTGTTTGATCCCATCCACTATCTGCTCCATCTGTCTGAGGAACTGATCCCTGGCAGCTGCAGACGACATGGCTCTGGAGACAGCGGAGCCATTTCAAACCAAAGTTACAGAACAAAACCACAAACAACAACTAAAACAAAAGCTGCACTTTCCTTTACATCAAAACTGTATTTTACAAATTCATTTTCAACAATATATGTTTTACTTACTGTTGAAAGTTGTCATGAATTGAATTCAGCAGATTTACCTAAATGAGATTATTATTCTTCAGTGATGTTTTGAACATGTTTACCAAATCACTGTTGCAGGCAGAATTCAATCTGAGATTCAATTTTGGTGCCACAGACTGCTGTGATACTCTACCTCCTTCTCGAGGTAGACCTTCTTATCATCCAAGGTGTTATAGAGAGTGAAGAACTGCTTGGTCTCTTTGTGGGTAGCAGAAACTGGAAGACAAGATTAATAAACATTTACAGAGACAGGTCCACATGAAGAAATTATGCAACACCATCTGTAACTATATCAGATATAGAAAAGGAATCCACCTTGGCTGTAGAGTTCAATAAATCTCTTCTGGTACTGGGTCAGCTCCGCCCGGCTCGGCACCTCATCGATCTTTCTCTGCAAGATTGCGATCTCACGGTTCCTGCGAGCCTGAGGAGAGCAAAAGCAGTTGGTTGACAGAAAATATGTTCACAAATGTGTCTAAAGTTCAATTAGAACTTAGTTGGGACAATGCTGGTTCGATCCCCGCTCTGTGGATCAAGTGTCCTTGGCAAGACCCTTCATTCACCTTGCATTGTGGTGGGAGGCCCAGTCAGCACATGGCAGCCACCATCAGAGTGTGTGCGTGAATAACACATTTTGGGCTCCACTGGGCGCTGTTCAAGTACAAACCGTTTACCAAAGTCTTGACCCATAGCCAAAAGTAGATTGTACTTCCAAAATCAGACTTGAAGGCCAGTAGTCCTGTTAACCTTTAGACATAATGCTGTTATCAACTAATCGTTCTCTCTCCCCTGCTATTCATTTTTGGAGTTTTATGTTGTTTTTTAATGATCATTTTATTATGCTTGTCCAACAAGAAGCTATGTAATTGTTGTTCACGGGGGTCTCAATGTTCAACGTATGCATATTTCTAAAACTGCAACAACAAAGAAAGCTAAAAAAAATCAGTTCATCCTTTTCTGGTGCATTTTGCTCTGTCTTCTCAAACCTCCAGTCAGTCGAGGCAGATGACCACATGTACTGAGCCAGGTTCTGGTTCTGCTGGAGGTTTCTTCCTGTTAGGGGAGTTTTTTCTTTCCACTGTTGCTACATGCACAGTGTATGAGGGATTGCTGTAAAGTTAATGACAACGCAAACGATTGTCACAACATGCTCGTCCAGGAGAAGTGAATGCTGCAGGTCATGACTACGTAATGTTCTGAGTTTCCTTAGAGAGTTTTTAATTTACTTTGACCGTTTGCAGAGAGCATGCTCCACTCTGTGCTGTCTCAGCAGCACAGAGTGGCAGTCTCTTCAATTTTAACATACAATTAGCTGTAAATGCCATGTTATTTCAGTCTGATGCTTTCTCCTAAGTGTCCTTTTCTGCTAGGACTCCAATTAGACAGTGCTACAAATGGTAAGAATGCTGCACTGCTTAGAGAGAGAACTCCACTCTGTGTGTAATGTTAGAGCAGCAGTGGTTACCATGAGCAGGCGGACTTTCTGCAGCTTCTCGCTATCTGAATTGTACTGTTGGTCTATTAGCTGCCTCCTCTCCTGAAAAGAAAAGGTCTCATTTAACACTCTGGTTTTTGGAAATAAACATTCTAATTAAAATAATACTACATATATTAGTTCAGCTGGACATGCACCTGCTCCTCTGTGTCCTGTCCTGATGCTGACTTCAGCTCTTCAATGTTCTGCTGTAGACGGACCATCTCTTCCTGTATATAAAGCAGATTTTATTAAATAAAACCAAAATATACCAAATACCATTTTAAGATTGAGAGGAAACAAATCCCATCAGTACTGCTGGTTTATGTGCTCACTCTGCAGTGTGTCCGAAACTGCTGCTCTTGTTGCTTCAGGTTCTCATTCATCGTCACCAAAGCCCTGAGCTTCTCCATCAGACTGCCAACAAAAATTATATTACTTCTGCCACTATTCCAGGGTCCTGTGTTCCAAACCTGCTATTTATTCAAGCCCAACTCTGTCTTCCTGTGTGCGCATGTTCATGTTTCGTTAAAAATCTGACCGCTGCTGCCTGTCATCAACTTTGTGATGAAATAACTGTATAGTTCTGTATGATAAAAATAAGATGTCTCACCCACTGTCTGCTTGCTCCTCCATTTCTTCTAGTGACTTCATCTCAGTCTCCAGTTTTGTTGAGTGTTCTGTAGCCTTGGAACAGATAGTGGGACACATTTAGATTTGTATTTTCAAAATTGATGTTGAGAAAAAAAAAGAACTACCTCGCTCTGACTAGGTACTTTAAGGTAGGTTAAAATTGCTGTATAACAATCAAAAGAGTAATTTGAGCGTCAAACTTCACTAATTTTGAGGTACATTTGAGCATAGTCCAAAAGATCATGTGATCAGCGAGGCTCCATGTCACAAAACGTATGTGTCTACATATAGTCCACAACCGTTCCCTTTCATAATACAAACCGCTCTCACATGTCTGATAAACTCTCATATATATGCCAACCTATACCCATAAATTCATACGTCTATCATCAAGATCTGTTTACATACTTACTACTACACAAAAAAAAATAACTTTTTGAAATAAACTTAAATACATCAATTCAAAATTTGAACTATATTTACAATAAAAAAACAAAACTTATTGTAAGGCAGAGATGTATTCATTTTCAAACTATTTTATTCTTTAATGATCATCCGTGTTTTTAGAAGTTTCGCTTTGACTTTCGAGTTTATTGTATTTAGTTTAGTTTAAACTTATTCAAAAGATTTACAACCATTACCCCTATTTAAGCAGCTCTATAAATTTAACAACATGATAGTAAATGTGAGAATGAATGACAGAAACTGGGAAAGAGAATATCAGTAGATACAGAATAGATTGATTGTGAATGTGAGAATTAATTCACATTCGTTCTGAATGTGTGAGATAGTTTGATTGAAACAGGAGTTATCTTGATTTCTCATTTTCTGATAGGGCAACTGTAAGAGGGTGAGTTTTTGTGGACATTGAGATGCCTGAGCTTTAAGAGAACATTATTCTTCACTAATAGCGTAAGATGTAAAACCTAGTTTGTGAGCCATAAAACTACTTTATTTGTAAAAGTTTATTAAAAGGCCATGTTATTATTTTTTGCACCTAAACAGTAGAGCTGTCAAACTTCAGCATCACCACAACGGCAGATGTATCTGATGCTGGCTCAACCTCAATAAGAACATTTCATTGTTTAAAACCAGCATTTAAGCTCACACTCACTAAGATGATGAACAAATATTATCTGGTCACAAGTCAGATCTCACTCACTCAGATCTAAAGATGTGATTTCTAGGTCTTGGCAAGTTTTTGGAATGAATAAATACAACTGTACTACTATTAATGTCCATTTCTATAAGACAGAACTTTTGTCAATATTTCAAAGATATTAAAAAATGCAATCGTATAAGCTTGCTTTATGAGCAAATCAAAGGATAAAGGCACTCCATTTTAAATCTGTCTCTATGATAAGCCTGTGGAACAGCTGCTCCTTTCACCAATGGACTGGAGGACTCCTTAAAAACCTCAGACTAAGTAGGCAAGGAGGAGCTTTAAGACGATAATCATGACAGAGTTGCTGGGATACAATAGAAAACGGTAGACACCCAGTAAACTGGGTACATTTACCAGTTGGAGGAGGTTAAAATATGTGATGTGGGCAGAAAGAACCAGGTGACAGGTTACATAAATTTAAATAGAACATCACACTCAACAGGAAGAGCCACACCACAGTGTGGGAGGCTGGGAGAATTATAATGAGAAAGAGATAGAGAAACATATTCTGGAGACTTGACAATATAAGATGGAAGAGCAGACATGTTGAAAAGGTTATAGGTGGAAGATCTTTTAAAATAAGTGGAAATGGGACGGGTGGAAGAAACTTGAAGTGGATCAATGCAGTGTATTGTAGGACTAATAGCCCAACATGTCTGATTTTATTATCACATTAAATCAATATTGTAAAAAGAGCCACTTTTTCTTTGGTTTTGTAATGTATGCCACCTCAGCATAAGCTATAATGTGATGGTTGGGCAGCTGGAGAATCCACTAAAAAGACAAACTTTAATTGAATTTGATATGGAAAATAGACTCTATAGTATGTCAAAGTCTACCATCAACACTACTAAACATTTTGTGCTTTACCAAAATGTTTCAACCAAATGCATTGTATTCACTACAAACAACTTTAATAAGAGCTGGCGAAAGGTGATTTTGTAACCAAAATACTTAATGTAAACAGAATTTTGTAAAGATTGTATGCATAATTGAAGTAATTTGGTCATGTAAGGTTGCTAACTTGTTTTTGCGAGTTATGTGATGTGGGTGGCACTAAGAGAAAAGAAAGTTCCAGACCAACAAGATGGGGAGTGGAGCCAAACGGTCTTTTGACCTCCATCTCCTTCGCTCTTTTTTGATAATTGCCGACTTGTAGATATGTTGCTTTTTCTTCCATTTTATTGCTGATAAGGATTATTTTGGAGATAATAACAATGACATTGGCAGGAATTTGTTTTTCCCTCTTATTTAAATACAAGTGGCTTGTGAAGGTTAATGTAACATACCCTGATTAACTTGTCTGCTCTCATTGGGTAGAGAAAGAGAAGTAGTTTCCACACAAAGCCCTTAAACTTTCAGGAGGCTCTTCTGATTCTGTTTGTGAGAAGCTGGTTGTCCAAGAAACTTGTTATGAATCTTTCAAACTTGACTAGAATGCAAGTGTCAAAGAAATTTAAGAGGTGCTTCTGACTGAGGGGTAGCTTGGCCAAAATATACCAGGAAAAAACGACAAGCTCCACTGCAGCATTTCATTTCCACTGAGATTTTGTTTATGTTCAAACGAAACACTGTCAACTTTAAGTTGAAATTATGATCCATTTCTGACCATGACACTAAACATGGCTGCTCCTGTATCAAACACACAGCTGCAGTAAAACAGATTGTTTCGCAATAAGTCAGACCCTGTTGGAAACCAATTATTACAAAACAAATAAAAACATCTATTTGTAGTTACCCTGGGTTCTCATAGCAATAATCAGTTATCACCACTGACACAAAAATAGATATCTGGATAAAAATGCCCAGGAGTAGTTACCTCTAGCAGATTCCTCTTTGCTTCTTCATTGCGTGCTTTCACCTCTGCATGCTTTACTTTGAGCTGTCAGGACAGAAAACATGAGTTTAGATTCTTATGCAGTCTACTCTCTACATAATGTAGTCTGTAGCCAAGGATAAAGTTGTTGGGAGAAAAAAACCCTGTAGAACTTAAAATACATCAGCTTAAAGTGCACTTCAGACTTGAATACCAAGTAGTGTTTGCAACTGATTCTGTGAACTCAGTTGAATAAAACTTCTACCCAATAGTACAAATTTTCAAATGACCCACTCAAACCCAAATAAATAAGGTTGTGTAGCCCAGAGGTTAGAGCGGCGCTACACCTCTGGTTGTAGCACCAGAGGTGTAGCGCTGCAGACTCTGCATATGAGTCTGCAGCCTCGTATACAGAGACTGCAGACCTCAACCCGGCCATCCTCACTTCCAATGTCATTCTCGGTTCTTTCGCCGCGTGACTTTCCCTGCCTGTCAAATTACTGTCAGATGAAGACCACCAAGTGTTTTCAGTTTTTTATTTTTAAAGGTGCCAGGCTCTAGTTTACAGTGAAGCAAAAACTCAACAGAAAGATGCTGTAAACCTGTGTTCTTTGTGAGCAGGTTGCAATAATTTCCCTGGCTAGCATCTAGAGATGCTAGCCAAAGACACAGTTTACATGTGAAATGCCAGGAAGTGCCGCACTGACCTCCTTCAACTGCTCGGCTTTTTGTTGGATCCGTTTGTCCAGTGAGGCGACGGCCCGGCGGTGCTGCTGCACTGGACCGAAGCGTTCTGACTGCTCCTCTGAAGAACGTTTCAACTGCTGCAAGGTGATACACAGAAAGACGAAATATGAGCACAAAGCTCAATTCCATAATCACAAAATGTGATCATGTCCTCCATTGTTACTTATTCTGTGTTTCTGTGGTTTTTAGGGTGCATTAAAATAAACCCAGGCTATACAAATGTATAATGCTTTGCTGACCTTTCCAGCATACTCCGAGGCAATCAGTTTGATCTCCTCAGATTGGAGTCCAACTATCTGACCCACAGCACTCGCAGTCAGCTTCCCCTGCACCAAAACAAACACAAAGCCCAGCAATTCATCCAAGTAACAATTTCAAACTGACTTGATGAAAGATTTGATCTGTGTAACCTGTCTAGCCACAGCTGAATAGACATCCTCATTGGTTGTGGAGGATATGGTGATATTAGATAGTAAAGAATTTAAATGTCTAAATGGAATATTTTGCACAGTTTTTTCAAGGCACTTCTAACAAGTCTTAGTGCTGCTCAGTTTTTAAACTAAATAAAATTTTTTGAGAAAGACTAAATACCCAGAGTTGCAACTAGTAAAATGTCAGCAGCTCCTTCAGCCTGAATGCTCCTTCATGTGTCTTCAAAGTTTCTGGTTTTACATACAGAAAATATCAAATAAAAATAATTTTTCTGTCAGAACATTGCAATATATTTTTGCCACGTCACCACCATTACTAAACATATGTCTGTGTAATTTACTTTTGTGGAGTAAACTGGTCTTTGCCAAACAAATTGCATTTCTAAGCATTTGATGGAAGTAATGTGTTTATTGAAGGTCACAAGCAGTAGCCCTAACCACAGCCTTCTCTTACCAAAGGTAACATCCCTGTGACATGGCTGTTGTCCTGATGGACTGTGTCTTTACGTAGATCTCCAGCAGCTTCGATCACTAGTTGATTAAGGTGGGATCGTCTCTACCAACACCTCCAGAGTTCGTGTTGTTTCAGGAACATCGAGAAAGTCCTTCAGGATACATGAGGGCAGGTACTGCTGGAACGCCTGCCTTCATGCAGATGTTCCAGCTTTACAAAGACTAAAACTCACAGTCTTAGAAACAGTTAGCCTTAGCATCACCATGCTGAATGCTATCACAATCTGACCTTGTTTATTTTGACATCTATAATCCAATAAAATCTTAAGTCAACTTCTACCAGGGGACAATCGGATGTCATGACATGGTGTGACTGGAGAGCAGCTACAGGCTATTTCTTGTATTTGCTTTTCTCTTTATTTTTTATCTAGAGAACAGCAGCCAACATTGATTGTATGATGTTTAATTTTTACAATGACACAAACCAACTTAATTAATCAACAGTCTAAACGTCTATAATCAATAAGTCCATAACCAAGTCAAACACATTATATAGATTAAAAACTGATGCTTTAACATCTTTATTTCTCCTAATCATGACTTTCTACTAACAGCCAATGAAAACTCATCACATCAGACCAATAAAAAAAAGCAAATGTGGGATAATGAAAAGTATTTTTAATATCTGCTTAAATTGTGTTATTTTAAAAGGTTTTTAGGGTGCATTAAAATAAACCCTGTTTAGTCCACTTTAATCAAACTCTAGTTTGTCTGCCTCAACATCCCGGTTCGATTGGTTAGGTATGAATGCACAATCGAATTCTGGTGCGGACCAAAAAAACCAAAGTCTGGTCCACCTGAAAACCTTGGTCTGGGTTCAGATAGAATCAGATATAATTAGAATCTAATTTACACAAAAATCTACTCCATTTTTGTGTAAATTTTGTGAAGAAGGAAGAAGTGGCAAGTATTTTCGTCAGAGGATTTTGTGTTGTTTTCTTCAGTAGTTCTTGGTGAACTGCCATCACAGGTGAGGAGGGGAAGCGATTACTGAAAGGGTTATACTGCAGTAACTGAAAATGAAACAAAGGTTGCCACTTTGGTCCTCAATCGAACGGAGATTTGTGGCAAAAATGAGTTCTGCATCTGCCTTATGAAACTATGTGAATATTTTCCAATCCCAATTTACCAACAAGTGGTAAATTTGGCAATTACATTACACCAATTCTATCAACAAATCTTAAGTTAAGTCAGAGAATTCTGTGAATACTTGTGTTTTTAAGCTAATCTTTTGGGTTTCTTAAAAAGAGCTTTGTAAACTTCAGGGGTAAACTGAAGAAAAATGATTAACCAAAAATAGAACATAAATTGATAAGCAAGTGTAATAATTATATTTCTGGTATTGTTGTTGACATTGTTGACAAATCATGCCACAGGTATGTGAGGAATCAGCCCATATGATTTTCACACGACTTGTCAATGATACAGAGGTACAGATGTACTTGGATTAAGTTATCACCTCTTCTGCTGCCTGCAGCTTGTCTTCTTCCAATACGTCTGCAATGCCAGCAGGAATCGCCTGAGGCCCACTGACCTGCGCGTCCTCTTCCTACAAATAAAAAAGAAAATGCACTGATAAGGCTAAAAATCCAAAACAAAAACTACTATCCCATGTAAATGTTTCTTCTACATTATCTATACAGCAGAAACTAATCAGCTGCATACGACGTAGGTGCACAATATTTCAATTGATAAAATAACTGAGTGACACAGCTCAAGCCACACAAGCTTTTGAAATTGGCTTCATGGCTAAATGATGATCATTAGCTGATCAAATCCTGGCCTGGTGACCTTTGCTGCACGTATTCCCCTTCTCTCATTACCCGATATTCCTGTCCTAGCACTTTCAAATAAAAGCTACTAGAGCAATTACTGACGCAATAACACATTAATTTAGACAACAGGGGAATGCAAACCTCCCTGTGTTGACTGAAGGAAGAAAACAGATAGGCTCTGCAATATCCTACTGCAGCTGAACAATTCCAAATCTATTTGACCTGCTACAAGCAAAGGATTAAGCTTGCTGCCATTTCTGAATCAAAATAAGGTAAAAAGTCTCACATGCAGGACTCAAATGTGTGCTCCACATGTTTAGGCTGTTCCAAATACAGTTACTTTAGTTCTTCCATAATAAAGCCCATGTGTTTTTCTGCTTGGTTTTTTCTCCATTTTTTTAGGGCTGGAGCTAATGATTGTTTTAGTAATACAGTACTCTCCCACAATTGAGGCAAAAAGACAGTGAAACTGATTTTGAAATTGGTAAGTCCTATAAAATTAGTAACTGCAAGCCAATAAGTTTCGTCCCGGTCTTGTCAAAAGTGCTGGAGAAGATTATATTAGAACAACTGTTATCGTAGAAAATAATCTTTTAATCCTCAGTTTGGCTTCAGATACAATCACTGGACAGAAACTTCTTTATGTCAGCTGCTTGAACAGGTTGAAAAGGAGAAACATCATTGGTGCAGTTTTTCTTGACCTTTGACATGGTGAACCACAGTTTACTGATCACAAAGGCCCTCATTTAATTTTTCTGAATGATCATTGTATTGGTTTCAGTCATATTTGAAAGATTATGAACAATGTGTTGTCAATATTAATAGTAAATTTCTCTTTTGAAGAATTGAAACAGGACTTCCACAAAGAACTTTCTTAGGTCCTGTTCGTTTTAGTTTGTATGTTAACAGTCTTCCTGAAATTTGTCCTGAAGTAACCTGTGTATGCTGATGACATCATTGTTTTCACATTAGACAAAAGCAGCATCATAGTCAGAGAAACCTTTAACAGCTTGCAGAGATCATCATCATGGCTAAATGATTTCTGGTTAACTCTGCATACAAAGAAAACAAAGTGCAATAAAGAAGACATCATTACAGTCCTTGCATATTCAGAACAATGGAGATCCTATTGTATCATAAGAAAAATATTTAGGAATAATTTTGGGTGCTCAGTTAAATTTTAGGAGTCATCTTGATAAAAATCAGCAAAATGGATAGATCAAATAAACTGTTTTAAAATTACTAGAAATTGTCCAACAATTTACTATTGTTGGGTTGAACTCAATCATCCTCTCGCATCCATCTGACGGAGCTACTGTCTTATCACACACTAGTAAAACTATACTCAAGTCAGTAGAAAGTCTATAACAGAGCCTCAAGGTTTTATATCAGAAGCCAATCAGATTCCACCACTTTCATATTTTTGCTAATTATGGCATTCTTTTGAGTTTTAACCTTTTAAATTTAATTTTTAAATGTCTAAAACAGACTTACTTAAACCAAACCAAACTGATTGTATACAGAAATTGCACGGCAGTAAATCTATCAGCGTGACATTAAATAGCAATTGTGTTCAAAGTGCTCTGTCTGAGAGGACTTTGACTTAAATTGACACTTCCTGTCAATTTCAAGTTTGTAAACGAGTTTAGTGTGTTCAAAAACACAAAAAACCAAAAACTAAAACTCTGGTTATGTCAAAATCAGAACTTCCTTAATGTTTTTGTTTAATTTTTTTATATGCATGATTGTGTACATATTGTCAACATCATGTTGCATTATTTTATATGGTTATTATTTCACTTTCTACTAGTTTTTAGATGTACTGTTTAAAAGCCCATCTAGGGACAAGTGCTGCAAATTAGCTTTTGCTATAAGTGTGTGTCTGTCCCTATCAAACAAGCTTAAATAAAAATTCCTCTAACTAGAACCTTCCTGCTCACATGAAAGGGAATTATTTAATATTATTTATTTAATATTTAGCCTTATGTAATGCTCTGTTTATTAAGCCAACAAGCAACAAATCCTCATGCTTACCTTGTTTTGTTTACACTGCTTATTTTAGACCATATCTCCTGGTGATGAAACAAAGAAATAGACTTAGTCAAGGTTTACAATGTCAAACTTTGATTTTAAAACAAAACCTCACAAGAACTGGTACAAGTCAACACAGAGGCCAAACTATTCACATGTATGTTTGAGTCCATGCTTAAACATGGACAACTTCTCTCACACTTCTCCAAACCGTTATCAGAGGCATGCAGAGGAGGATGCTATGTCACACAGTTCCAGTACTCACAGTATAGCTTCACACATTCTACGTTCAGAGATGGATGGTGATGGAAGAATTTGACCAGAAAAAGAGAATGTGCATATTTGAGATGGTTAAAAAAAAGTAATGTGTACATCAAAAGAAGCAACATGCTATGGTCAATGGTAAGTGTCGGTAATGTTGCATTTTTAATTCCACACATGACACAATAGAACCCAGTTTCTTAAGGTTTTATTGGCTGTAATGACCTTTATTTGATATTGAATAGACAGGTAAATCATTACTATTAATCTTACTTTTTATATATTGTTTTCAAACACTCACTGTGTGAACCTTTCTATCTGTTTCTGCTGTTGCAACTGAATTGCAGGACATCCATTTCTCTATCTGTTATCAGATTCTCTTCATATTTCAATTCAGGGTGGGCATCAAAAAAAAGCATGTTCCCAAGTGAGAGCATGGCCAAAAATAATTTAGAACCATCGCTGTGTTCAAATTGCCCTATGACAGACTCATTTGTCTGATACTCTGTATGAATAAGCAGGTACAGTAGGCAAAAAAATGGCTTAATAAAACTACATTGGAAAGCTATGAGCATCATATCTAACTAGCTGAGTGGTCAGAGAGCAGGTAGCCTGAGAAATACTGAGCTTTATAAACATATTATTCTCTAAATAAACAAGACTGATATTCATTACAACAACCATAAATTTATGCAATGAACAATTTATGAAAATAAAAATTACATTTTAAATAACTTATTTCTGTAATATTCAAGAAATATTTACACTTTTAACAACGGTAGGAGTGAATGTTGCTTTTCTGTGTGAAATAAAATACAAAGATAAAGTCAAAAATTGTTGCTTTGACTTTTTGTAAAATTGAAAGAAACCGTGGCATTTTTCTTTCTGGTCATGAACTCTTAATTCCATGTCAGAATGTTTTCAGACGCTGTTTTCCTCTGTAGTAAGGTCAAACGCCAGCGTAATTTTGTAATGTAATGAGGGTAAGTCAAAACGTGATTGAATAAGGTTGAGTGCACACAAGCAAAGGAAATTGTGAGCATTTCAGCAAAGATTGAAGCAATTTATCTGCAATTTAGAAGAAAGAAGCTAGATGGAGTGATGAAGAAGAGAGAGTTGGTTCTACTGAAGGACTGCAACTCTCTTTCCAAGAGACATGTAGTCTGGGAAGCAACAATGACTCCAACATTTCTGGGAAGGAAGGGCTGCACAAATATTCCCTCTCCCTTTTAATTTTTGTGGTTAAAGATGCAGTATGTAACTTTTATATATATTGTATTTTGTTATACATTTTAATTAAAACTGTCAACTGTAACGTTGTGACAGTATAGTATGAGAGAATCTGTGGGGGATAAAAAAGCCAGGTCTTCTGCCTTCTCCCAGTACTAACTAGAAACAACTAATCAGAGGCAGGGGCGGGTCTTTGTGCTGTCAAACACCCCTTTGTGTGGTGCTCACACAAAGGAGTGACCATCTGCCTCTGTCTCTGCTGCACTGCAGCAGACACTGCATCAATGCTCAGGCTAGTTAGCATAGCCAACAACGATAACAGTTGAACAGTTTTCCAGGGACATGGTAAGTTGCTTCTCTGCTCCTGGCTCTGATTGGTTGTTTTTGGTTGGGGCGACTCGGGAGCGGAGTATTTCTATGACTGTCAGTAGAAATACACTACTGACACTCATCAAATGACAATAGTAGCTGGAGGATGTCAATTTATTCACAGATTAAAGGTTTTTTGTATATAAAGGTTATATACCTTCAGTCATGGTTTTCTTTTTTATATATTTTTAACCCTTTTGGAACTTTTGTGCAACATTCTACAGTGAAATAATTGTAAAACAGTAAGGAAACCATCTGTTCTCTGTACTTGTTTTGTCCACTAATCTTGCAGATTTTTTTCTTTCTGGAAAGAGAACACGCATGCCTTGTATTTCAATGCGAGATTTGACATTTATATGACAATTTCTGAACAGCAAAAACTAACTAATACATTTATGTGTTTTACCTGTAAAAAGTGGGCTGCGCGTTTTGTGTTTTAATAGAATGCTATGACTCAACAGCACGTTAAACAGCTTGGCCACACAGTGCCCAGCATGGCACAGCTACCTGGAGGGAAATATTACCTGCCATACTCCAGCAGAGTAAAATGGATCCTGGACTCCTCATCCAGGAGGAGTTCTGCATCTTTCTGTCTTCTGTACTTTCTCTCAGGTTTGTACACTTCCTGAAAAACACCAGAGCTCATTCACATGTCATCAGTCTGTTACCTACAACCACATAATTTGTTCATAGTTTCAAACTATGAGACACCAAGTATTTCATTTAGTGTCAATCATATTGCACTAAATGCTCACCAATACATCCAGAACCGCCTTCACAGCTTTGTCTTTCCTCTGAAGAAGTTCTTATCCTAGACCAGAGTTTTACAACACAAGAACTAAATAGATAAAAGTACATTATAAAATGGCAAGTAAAATTAGGATATTTTTCAGCAGTCTGTTCTTCTAGGGTACAATAGATACTCAATTTCAACTGTAATGCTGAGAAATTCAAAATTGTAAATTCTACATTAGACTGGTATATCAAATACATACAAATTCTACAAAGGGTTATTTAAAACTGTCAAATCTAATCAAATTTTATTTGTATAGCACATTTCAGCAACAAGGCATTTCAAAGTGCTTTACATCATAAACACAAAGTCATGCATCATAGAATAAACAATACATTTGTCCATATTACATTTCAAATACAATTCTAAACAGGTGTGTGTTTTTACTTGAGATTTAAAGGAAGTCAGGGTTTCTGCTGTTTTACAGTTTTCTGGAAGTTTGTTCCAGATTTTTGGTGCATAGATGCTGAAAGCTGTTCTCCTCTCTTGGTTCTGGTTCTGGGGATGCAGAGCAGAACCAGAACCAGAACCAGAACCTGAGAGTCTGGAAGGTTGATACAACAACAGCAGATCTTTGATGTATTGTGGTGCTAAACCGTTCAGTGATTTATAAACTAACAACAGTATTTTAAAGTCTATTCTTTGAGCTACAGGGAGCCAGTGGAGGGACTTTAAAACTGCTGTTAGTCTCTATCTTCCTGGTTTTAGTGAGAACAGGAGCAGCAGCTTCTGGATCAGCTGCAGCTGGAGGATTGATTTGCTGGACAGGCCTGTGAAGATGCTGTTGCAATAATCAATGCGACTAAAGATAAACACATGGATGAGTTTCTCTAGATCTGGCTGTTTAGTCAAAAGACTAAACATTTATTGAAATGGCTCAATTTTATTTTTCAAATGAGTTGATATTCATTCAGAAAGAAAGAGAAATTGCACAATCAAATAATTCTGTATCTGCTCTAAACGTGCGCTTATACCTCAGGGAAGACATGGCTCTTCTGGAACTGAGAAATGGAATAGGCTCTCACATAATCTCCCATCTCTTCTCTCGTCTCTATGGCTCGCTTCACCAACCACTGAAACAACAACACATGTCTTATGCAATACAAGAACAAACCAAGTGCTATGGAGAGCGTCAAATTACAAGTCATAATGAACCTGGGTTATGAACTAATTAATGAGTCGTTAATTTTTAAAAACAGGAAATAAGTGAATTCATTAAAGATATAATGAAGACCCCTTATGATGCCTTATGATAGGGTTAGGATTAGTCTGTGGCAGCACACAGTGTGATATTATTGTGAATATTTCTCAAGTTTATGTTAATAAAATTAAGAAATCATTGAATGATTTTGCACACAACTGGAAACCTGACTTCTTGTAAGTATATGGAAGAAGCAGAGCAACAACAACAGCAAGGACGGAAACAGTCCATTTTAGGAACATTCAATAGTCTGTGAAAAAGAAAGCCAGGGCAATGCACCTGCAACCAAAACGTGATTAAAAAAAAAAAAAAACTCTACAAAACTTGAAGTCACCTGCACTGTCACTGCTTAGTCTACGTGTTGGTAAGTTAATGTATAGAGAAGTTCATGAATCATGGACCGCTGACGCACCAAACTTCTTTTAAATTAAATTCAATGGTACAACCTGAACATCCCCTCAGATAGCCTACATGAGAAACTTATAAGGCTTGGAAACACAGTCCATTTTATGTAGTTTTAATATTTTCTAATAGGCAAAGTACTCATTAAGTGAGTGACGACTGAATTACAGTAAAAACTATCCTAGTTTTGCCATTTTAAAATGCTTAATGGAAGTATGCGTCTTACTTGTATCACTGGGAAAATATGAATAAAATCTAAGCCTTGGATCTGATGGGGTTCCAGGTGATGAGGACACTTCATCTTTGGTAAAACAGAAACAATTTTCTCTGTCAGGGCTCTAAAAAAACAGACAAAAAAAACAGAACATTCATCAACAATAACCAAACATTTCTCCTGTTAGCATTGTGTTACACAATTATAGCTTCTGAAATTGTAAACAAAGAAATACTTATTTTGTAGGTCTTTTGATATTTTAGTTACACAAAGTAAAAGAAGGTACTTGAGATTTAAAACTGCCAACAGTTTTAAATATCAAAGAGAATCTGACACAAAATAAAAGCTATTAGATAAACAACCAAAACAAATTTTGAAAAGATTGCAATTATACAGAAAAAAACATAAATCTGAAAATATGGATATCAGTTAAAAGCTGTGTCGTCAGGCAAAATT
Source organism: Poeciliopsis prolifica (assembly GCF_027474105.1). NCBI lineage: Eukaryota > Metazoa > Chordata > Actinopteri > Cyprinodontiformes > Poeciliidae > Poeciliopsis > Poeciliopsis prolifica. Next base: position 248,405 of record NW_026562555.1, read on the forward strand.
ACAAAATGTGGGGCGACCCGTAATATTGCCTTTTGAATCCAAAAAATTATATCCTGGGCCTCACAAAATGATTTCAGAAGGGCCCTTTATTTGTCCGGGGGAAAAGGACAGGTGCCACCATGCAGTGTCTATCTGTGTGTAACCCAGTGTTAAAAACACAAGTGAAAGTTAATTGTATTAATTTTATGTCTTTTTTTTGACATAAAAAAAGACAAGATTGGAAAGTATAAATAGATTTTGTGGTTTGTTTTACTCAGAAAAATATATCAAAAAGCGCTGAAATCTTTAAAAAGCTGTGAAGTAGGCCTTTAGTGATTGTTTTGCTGATGGATTGGGCAACCAATGGCTGGCGGGGTCTGATATTGCGTCAGCCAATGGGGTTGATTGTCCCGCCCCTTTCACTACTACGCTGTGATTCTGCTCAGAACGCGTCAGAGGCGGTTGAGAACTCGCAGCTAACCGTTGTTTCCGTTAGAGCCTGAAAGAGCTTATAAAATCTGGACAAATGGTAAGAAAAACAATATTGGTATAGTTTCGCAAAATATATAATTGAAAATAGTAAATTCGTTTTTTTTAGCCCTGAAAGTTTCTTTGAGAGCAGCTGAGACTGGGAAAAAAATCCCCGTTAGCGTCAGACACGTCAGAGCGTTGGTGAGTGACCGCACGCGCTCGGCAGTTGGCTCAGTGAATTGGTTGAAAATTGGCAAAAACACGTAATATCTGACCAAATTTAATCATAATAAAATAGTACAGTAAGATTTTCATTATTATTGTTGTGTATATTATATTTTTTCTGTGCAGTTGTATTTATTTTTCTTTGAGTACATGTCCTAATATTTCAACGGTTCTATTTCAGTTATGTGCTTTTTTCCGTTGGTATTACAAGACATTTATAGTGTTGAAGATGTACCGGCATTTTCTGATTGAAATATATGTTATTATATTATTTTTCTTTACCAAATATTAAGCTAATTTCTTTAGTTTTACTAATGTGTAAGTAACATTGTTTTCTGATAAACTGATGACTTTTGCACAACTTGAAAAGAAAAACTTGAGCAATGATGGAAGATCTCTACATTATAACAATTTATTGATACATAGGTTTGATTGATATTGGCGTCTTGTATTCTGAGATGTTTTGCTTTGGCCTTGTTGCAGGTCAGGTTTGTTTTTTTTTTACGGTGTGTAACATAGTTAAAATATTATACAGAATTCCACTTGTCTTTACTTCCAAGTTTGGGTTCAGATGTAATGGGTGAAACAGCACCCCCTCCTGGTGGTTGGCAACGTTAACTATAGTGAACATAGATATCTCGTTGCCAGTTCATGAGAGATGGGCGCGAGGTGCTGTACTGCCGGTGATGAACCTGGTCCCTGATTATTTTATATCCTGTTTCATCCAGGTACATATTGTTTCATTTATTTATTGTTTTATTTCCTTGTAATTCTGTCTAATGTTAATGTATAAAATACGGCCGTTGGCCAGTTCATGAGAGATGGGCGCGAGGTGCTGTACTGCCGGTGATGAACCTGGTCCCTGATTATTTTATATCCTGTTTCATCCAGATAAACTTCATCTTGTATCATCCTGTCTCCTGGTCCATATTCACACAACGCAGAGTAATGACGAAAAGCCATAATAATTAAAAAGGTTACAGGTGCACTTTTGGCCTGGAGTGCCCAGAGACTTTAAGACCCACTTCTGAATTTGGATGGCGAGCCTCGGCCCAGAGAACCCAGTGAGATGGTAGATAGTGACCCGACTGGTCACTATCCTTGAAATACTGAGAGGATCGACTGACACATTGGAAGAGACTGGACAAAAACTGAATCGACCGACACATTGAAACGACTTATTTATTTTATTTTCTGTTTTTTTTTAAATGCACGCTTTTTGTTGCAATTGTACATGTGGATCCACAATTGTTTTATTATTAAATTTTACTCTTGTTGACACTTTGTGCACTCCCTTGTTGTTATTCACACCTCGGCTCCCGAGAATATAGTCTTTTGATCCGGCCCAACTTCTTTTTAGATATACTTTCATAGCATTGGTGCTGGTCAGAGAAGTAAATTAAATTACCTGCCTTTTGCTATTATTAGGTGTATTTAAAGTAACTTTTGGGTTACATGTGCATGCCCCTTGAGCTGATTAAAGCTTTGTTAAACATTCCTGAATGTTTCCAGGAATGGCTAGAAGCCAGTTATGATCTTGGTATCACCAAAACAAAAACCCAGACAGGAAACAGGATATAGTAAACACTATAAGTGTGACTGACAACCTGAAGGTCAAAGATTGACAATGAGCATAAATATAAAACAAAGAAATAATTCTAACTAATTGAAGCTAACTAATCTTTCTTAACACACTGAAATCAGAAGTACATTAGCCCTTCAATGTCCTACAGTTGTTGTCAGAGTGTTTATCAAATCTCTCACAATGATCACAAACATTACTGCTAGGCATATAACTGTCCTCATCAAAGCAGCAGGAGTAATGTGTTGTATGAATACAATGGAGAACAGATGGAGAAACAAACTATTTTCAGCAATTACTGATCTTTATATTGCCATTGATAACATCGTGGTATAGCATGGTATTTGAGGCAGATTCAAAGTCTTTTGATCATAATAGAGGTCAGGTTGAGGAGTTTGACTTTCACCAAGTTGGGTTCTCCTAGGTCGACAACCCAAAATGTTGAAAGAGCCATATTGGACTAAAAAAACAAAAATGTCTGGAGCAGCAAAAAATTAAAAGCCTTATAATGAAGGCAACACATGCTGTATGTATCTATATTAGCCTACTATCAAAATGACTAAGTTGGCTACAAATACATAATGAGCCTTCACAATTAAATGTTTTTTCCCCCACAGTGCAACCTAGAGAATGACGCACCACGTGACTACTCTGTTGTACGATGCCACCTCAAGTTTAACTTCATTACAATATTAATGAATTATGTTTCATTGCTTTGATGAAATTATAGAAATGCAATAAAGAAATCAGATTTTTGATGTCGGCTTTATGGTGAGGATTCGAAAAAACAACAAAATGGAACGTGCATAACGTGCCCCTTATCTGGGCAACAAACAGTGCAATAAAACGCAGCCTGCATTTATAAAAATAAAACAGCAGCCTTTTGAAAAGGTAAAGTATATAAAATCAAATTAAGACAGTTTAGTTTGATTTCCCGCAGCAGCATCCTCTTCACTTTTGACACGCAACCAACACAGCCATCCTCGGACCTGAGCAACAAAACACAATAATGTCCCTACGTGTCATTCCAAATATATACTGACAAAAATCAGAAATCACTTTATAAAAAAAAGCCACTTTGTTACTAAATATGTGCCTATGACAGGATTGTGTTCTTACCCGTTTAATGTGACTTCTGTTTTCAGACATCACTGGTCAACTTCTCAACATCGGGCATGTAAGATATAACTTTAATCTTGACGCAGGACTGCAAGCTGCCATCTGTGAGGCGGGTGCGATATTTTGATTTGATGTAGTTCATGTTTGAGAAGATCTGCTCACACAGGTATGTTGATCCAAAGATGGATAATAGCCTCCTCCAAATGCATATGTCTTCATGTTCCTGTAACTGTCAGGAAGAGCATTTCATGCGTCATAGACAAGTTTCTCGGTTGCAGGGAGGCTTTCCATTTCGCTCCAGTTGTGGCTTTGGGCAAGCTGGGCTTTCTGGCGAGTGATGTCTTCAAGCTCGGCTGTCAGATGTTTGAATTTGGACACCCATAAATCTTTGTCGGCTATATCAGCCATTTCCATTTCAAGGTCAGCCTGATTTACTCCTGGGAATGTGCTCAACAAGGATGGGTCAATCTCCAGGGGTGTGACAGGGAAAGACAGTGTCATTTTTTCATTTCGGAACTTGCAAAATCTGCTCCCAAATGCAGTCTGCATATCAACGATGGCACCTTGTAAATAATCACCGTTGAGTGTGTGATCGTGATGGGCTTCTTTGAATTTTCTCAGGGAGGGGAAGTGGAGAGCGTGCCTCGCTGTACATCCCTGGCAAAGACAGTCAGCTTGCGCTCGAATGACAGAACAGCTTCCAGCATTTGCAGTGCAGTGTTTCCCCGCCCCTGGAGACTTTCATTCAGCTAGTTTAGGTGGCTTGTCATATCCACCATAAAGTGCAGTTTTTTGAGCCACTCTGTATCTTCCAGTTGCGGGTAGTTCAGGTCTTTGCTTTTCAGAAATGTTTTCACGTGTTCTAAACAAGCGACAAAGCGACGCAAAACCTCACCCCTGGACAGCCATCGGACTTTGTTGTGTAGCAAGAGATCGGAATATTCGTCGTCACAGTCATTAAGCAATGCACGGAACTGACGGTGGTTCAATGCTTTTGCAATTATCTGGTTCAGCATCTCGATGACAAGGTTCATCAGCGCCATACACTCCGATGGGAATGTTTGTGCAAACAGTGCCTCTTGATGCAAGATGCAGTGGAATGCAAGCAGATTTCGATCCAATGATTTCTGTAGCAAAGTCACAAACGCCCTGTTTGATCCTCTCATGCTGGATGCCCCATCTGTAGGCACTGAAATCAGGTGGTTGGTGTTTATTCCATTGTCATTTAAACACTTCAGCACAGCTTCACATATGTCCTCCCCCCATGTTTGGCCTTTCAGTGGTATTAATTGGATCATTTCTTCTTGTTCACATACCTGCATAAAAGCACAGTCTGTTCAATATCGATCAAATCACAGGACTCATCACAGGCAATTGAGTATGCTGGCGCTGAATTAATGTCCTTGATTTGCTGATAGGTGATGTTGCCTGCCATTTTAATGGCCCTTTCCTTCACTATCTTAGCGGAGAGAGGCATGTCTTTGATTTTCTGTATTATCTCGGTTTTGTTTTTGAAATCTGCAAATAGGTTTTCTGATATGTTGATGAACGACTCCTTCATGTAGTCACCATCTGTGAACGGTTTTCCACGCTTTATTATCTCCCGGGTTGCAACAAAACTTGCAGCAGTAGTGGAGTTTGGAGATGCAATCCACTTCTTAAATCTATTTTTGCGCTCCTCTAATTTCTCCAGAAGTAATGGAATTGCACTTTTCTCTCACTCCCAACTGGGTACTCGGCTGCAAATGTAGCATGCCTTCCCTGGAAATGGCTTTCCACATTACTCTTTTTGTTCTATGACAACTTCTCGCTACAGAGCAAAGATTCAGGCAATCCTTCCGCATTAGCAATGAATGCAAATGATTCGGTCCAAGAAACGTTGAAACCTCTGTTCTCCTCAGTTATTTTTCTCTTTTTCCCTTTGGGATCCATGGCCCATCACACAGCCGCTGATCTGTTTACAACAGCCACCTGCCTGGCATCCCGCCCTGCTGATAGAAATGTGTGTCGCAGGCTATGACGCAAAGCTTCGTTGACAGAAATGTTGAAATTTAATATTTATTCTACACATTTTTACAGCATTGGAAAACGTTAAGAATGTTTGTGTCATGTTTGTCCTCCTACAGAAACCATATTAAAACAAAAAATATATTTCCCTCCCCATCTTTTTCCATTTTCAAACATTTTTGAAAAAGCTCCAGGGAGCCACCAGGGCAGCGCCTAAGAGCCGCATGCGGCTCTAGAGCCGCGGGTTGCCGACCCCCGACCTAGGCGGTTACAGACAGTCTGAGGTATAATGCATCTGTTCTGCAGAACACTAGTCTCATCAGCTGTGTGTGCCGCTGGTCTTAGCCAATTCCACAGATGGATGAGCCAGATGTGAGGTTCTTGTGCTGGAGTAGTCACACATGGCCGATGAGGATTAGGTCAATTTGAAGTAATGCCAATCTGTGGAAAACAAACTTTAAATGGCCTATTGTGGACTTTGATCTGTGCAGCTCTGGTGGACATCCCCACATCCAATATGCCAATGGCACACTCCTGCATAACTTGCAACATCTGAAGCATTATGACTTGTGACAAAATTTGACATTTTGGGGTGGCCTTTTAATGTCCAGTCTAAGGATTGTCCAGTTGTTGCTCATTTTGTCTGATCACCCACTGGACATGCCCCACCCATGCACTGAGCAAAAAAAAAAAAACAACTCAATGAGTAATGCTCACTGACAGCAAGTTTGATTAAAAATTATACACAGATCAAGAGAAATATTAATTTTGTACAATAAAATGTCAGAAAATGGCCATTTAAAGTTGTTAACTCCACATGGCAACGATATCTGATATGGGTCATTGTAGTGACCTCTGTACTACAATGTCCCTTCAATAAATAAAATTTTGCAGCATGTTTCAAAAAAGTTCTGCCTGAGACATTTACATTTGCAAGTTTAGTAGAAATAGCTCAGAAGATTTCATGAACAGTGCCATCATATCACTTACATTTTCTGTCCAATAGTGGAATTTTCTTGGAAGAGTAGATCGACATCTATGTCAAAGTTACATGTGGTTATGCACCAGGTCATTCCACCAACAACCTGTGGAAAAGCAAAGGAAGAACAAGCTCAGAAAGATGGAATAATCAAGACTTCTGAAAGACAGAGTGATGGGAGGGATTCATTACAATAAGATTTTATTTTATAACTAAAACCGCTTCTTCTTTTAGTGGACAATTATAGTGAAATTATAGTGAAAGTCTAGTTGAAATTTCTTTCAATCCAAGGAGCAGACTGATTGCCAAAGAATTGGAGCAGATGCCCAGAACTGTGTACTGTTTTTCTTCACCTAAATCTCCTGTTCAAGAAGGACTCACAAGTTCTCAATGAGGTTTAGGTCTTGCGAGGAATGGGGACATTTTATTATTTTTTCATCTTTAAAGCTTTTATTGGTTAGGCACATAGTGGAGTACTTTTATGCATGCCAGAGAGCATTGTCCTGCATAAAAATTATGGTCTTTTCAAAGATACAGACTTTTTCTTGTACCACAGCTTGAAGACAGTGTCTTCTAAAACTGCCTGGCAGTAGATTAAGGTCCAACTTGTTCACCTCCACCCTGCTGGCGTCTGATGTGAAGTGGAGCTTTGTGCCTATTACTGATCCAGTCACGATCCCATCTATCTGGTTCGTCTAGAGTCACTCTTGTCAGTCCATATTGTCTTTGAAAAAAACATCTTCAGATATGTCTTGGCCCAGACTGGATGTTTCAACTTGTGTGTCTTGTTCAGAGGTGCTTGGGTTTCAGTCTTCCTTAGCTTGGCCATGTCTGTGAGCTATGAACATCTTGTACTTCTGGGAACTCCAGGTAGGCTGCAGTTCTGGAATATGACAGCACTGGAAGATAATGGGTTCCTAGTAGCTTCAGATGTGATTCTTCTCAAATGTTTGGCAATAAATTTAAATACTTTTTTCTTAACACATTTATTACGACCCTGTTGACTAGTATTTGCAGCAAAACACTTGATACTTGTGTGATCATGCCCCAATATCTTAGCAATTTCAAGAATGCTGCATCCCTCTGAAAGACTTTTTACAATGTTGGACTTTTCAGAGTGTCTTAAATCTCTTTTTGACACATTTTGAATGAGGAAAAGAAGCTGCTTAATAATTATGCACAACTTAATATAGGGTGTTGATCTCCACAGGCCTCCCCCTCCATTATTAAAGAAATACATACTAGTGTATAATCCCAAAACAGTTCCCCCCAGAAACTAATTCTGTTTGTGGAGGACATACCATGAAAAGATTTGGGTACCCCTGGTCAGGATTATTTTGCAATGATTCAATAATTTCTAAAATCAAATTCTTTTAGCTACAAAACTAGAACACTTGAACCATTATTGGTCAGTGCTACATCAAGCTCATTTTGAAACAATGCAAGTTAAAAATAATATTTTGCAACAAGTAAATTAAATCCAAAGATTGGTCTATGTAAGCTAAATTTATATATATATATATATATATATATATATATATATATTATATATATATATATATATATATGCTTCCATCCCTGAAAAATCCTTGCCCCCTTCTTGTCACCCCTTAGAGATTTTTCTAGATCCAGCCCTGCTTGGGTGATGACGTGAAGCACCTTATCAAATGGGGACAGGCCTTTGATGCGGGCCCGGAAGTAACCCGCAGCCAGCAGCAGCTCCAGGATTTCTGCCAGCTTCACGGTTTGTTCCTCGTCCTCTCTGCTCTCCACCTGAATAACACAAGTAGCTACAATCAGACAGCTGCGTGTTAATGGAGATTAGCCCCAGTTTTATCCTCATATAGTTTTCATTCCATCTTTTCTGTAGTTGAAGCTGAACTCGATGGAGTTCGTCTGCCCGGACGGGTTCTTAACTCTACCTGGATCAGCTGGCCTTCCTGGTCGTACTCTGCTCCAACCTTCGATCCTGTTCTCACTCTGAGGAAGACAGACGCAGCCGCCGCCATGATGAATGAAATGCGATGCTAAATCACATGACTACGTCACATGATCGAAATAGTCAACGATCTTCTTCTCCGATTGACATGCAGCATTTTGGTGTAATACCGCCACCATCCGGAATGAGGTGACGATTAGGATACCAGCCTGCAATTCCTCAAATTATATACTGTCTATTAATTTAGTCTTCTTAAAGTATCTCACAAAATATTATAATAACACTCTGAGTTAGTGTCGTGGAAAATGATTAAATCAGGTTTATTTATGAATTATGGACAACCCAGAGAGCTCATAAGACAATCAATAATGAAGCAAGTCTGGATGAAAAGCTCTGCCAGGCAGAGACAACACATGAGTTTTATACCAAAGATAAAGGATCCAAAGCATGGGAAACAGTCTGGTTCCCATGCAGCTGTGGAAAACAACTTCCAATATTGTAACACAAATAGCTTTATCTTTGTGGGACCATATAGCAATATGACTAGCAGATGTGACCTAATTGTAATTTTTCTACCACATTTAGAAACCTGTTGTCCTGTTGCATATTACAAACCAATTCCTTTCCCTCAAGATTTTTGACACAATGAAAACAGAACAATGAAGTTCCTCTGTGTTCTGGAAAGAAATAGTCACATCTTGTGCCTACCATGTTTTCCCAATTGTAAGAGTTTCTTATTATATGACTGTATGACTAACCAACAAGACAAATTAAACTAGGTCATTTTCAGGAGGTGAATAGACAGGGGGAATAAAGTAAATAGATGTCCCACCAGAAAGTTTTGTTGTGAAACTTGGTGTGGAGAAAAGCGTTGACACTTCAGGAACAATTCATGCTCTCAGACATGTAGCTTGTCTACAACCTCAAGTTGCTGTGGTGTAATGGCTCTGTGATCACAGAGACTGTTGAGCAGACCTCAGGCAGCAACTTCCAATATATAGCTTTTAGTCAATAAAACAACCTAGCTTAGGAAATTTTTTTACTAAAATTAGCCCCATCGTTATCCATCCCTCATCCAGTTTTCATTCTGTCTGAGGTCAAAAGCTTGATTCTTATTTATTCAGGGTTTTTGTCCCCATCAACTTATAGAAACCGTTTTATGTGTGTGCAATAAAATACAAAAATTAAACATGAGGCATTCTTTTCACACTTAAGTTCATCTGAATGAATAGAATATAATAGAAATATCTTCTATTCGCAGTGGGGAAATTCATGCATCATCAAGTTAAAGGTAAATAAAATGCATCCTCACAAAAGGTAAAATGATCTAAAAACTGAAAAAATAAAAATTCACACCTAGGCGATAAATCAATTAATCGCACGATAAATTAAAACTATCGATCTCATTTTAATTATCGTCTATATCGTTTCTTTCTGCTTTTTTCTCTTACTGTTGATGACACTGAATAAAAAAAAGGCTCAACTCCGGTGCTCTCCATTGACCCTCCCTTCCTTATTTCCTCAGTGTAATGCCCAGCGCGCGCTGCACTATGTTATGTTGCGGATTGTCGGCCCATTATCAAAACCTCAGAGACACATTAGCCGACAGAAATCGAACCATGTTGTGTCCAACAATGGGCACAAAATAATAAGTCCAGTTCACTAATATTAATCAATTCCTTACTACTACCTGTCATGCATGTGGTTAGTGTCAGTCTGACTGAATGAAAATCATTCTAACCTATTTATGTCACGTTAACGAAGAACAGCTGAAAAGTTACCGGGTTTTCTGGTAGAAATTTCGCTCCAACTCCTCCCCTAGTTATTTATACTTTCTTTGCACAAAATGTTAAATGAACATTCATGTTGTTTCCGATGTCTGCTGGACTTCGGGTTGCACCAAGTCAGCTGTTCGGGATTCCCTCCGTGTTTCTCCTCAAAAAGCACGAAGAGAATCCGCGCTTTCTGATTGGCTACCAGTCACATTCAACAGGTTGGGTCACTCTCCCAGTCTGGGCAAATCCTTGATTTAGATCGGAGCGGACACAATAATCTACCGTAACACACAAGTGACAATCTCAGAACGAATAACGTTCTAAGATTGTCGTTCGGGGTAAAAAAATCCTGTAGTTTGAACTATTGCATCAGGCAGTTGGATTCTTCTCTATTTAAATCTAATAATTACTGAAGGGCAATATAATATACAGACTTCATAATCTGCACTCTTTTGGTTGAATGCAGTATTCATTTCCACTTTGGCTTTATGTTGTTTAGTTTGTATTCAAGTACATTTATTGTTAATGGAGACTGAGAATCTATTTTATTTTTGTTTTTCGTTGTTTTATTTATTTTGTGTATCAGACCCTGTGTTAAGTGTTCTTTTGAAAGTAAAGTGTATCTATCTTTGGCAAGAAATTGCATGTATTATTACGTAATTTCCATTAAATCGATGTAAAAAGGTCTTCAAACAATATTATCGTTTATCGCAATAATTTTTGAGACAATTTATCGTCCAGCAAAATCTGTTATCGTGAGAGGCCTATTCACACCATTTAAAAATGTTGTAGTTATTAAAAATGGCATACTCAGAGTAACAGAAATGTCAGAGTATAAAAAAAGTACAAAATGTGTGCATAAAAACAGCATCATGTATTCAGGCAATAAAGACACCCAGAAATGTTTCTTCACTTCAGGTATCCAGTCCCAATCATCATCAGTTCTGATGATGCCACATAGCGAGTCCACAATGACTTAAAATTGTAAGTCATTTTTTTCTTTGCTGTTTTTCTGTATCTTTAAAATACAAGAGCTTTCTCTGTTTATCTGCTCTATTGTTCTTGTTTGAAGGTTTCTGTAAAGTGCAGTTAACGGGAATGTTCTGTCGTTGATCCTCACTGTTCTTAGGATGGAGAAATGTGTTCTCAAATGTGTTCCAACACAGAGACTATCTCCAGGGGCTCAGAATACCATTGCTGGCTACCACTCTGGCATCAAAGTACAGGCTGCTTTGTGGCAGCCTGCTCCTCTTGTAGTCTCGGCCTGATGAGGTGATGAAACACCGGTGTGCAGGATAATTGCGCTGATCTTCGGAGAGAAGGTGAGTCTGGCGCCATCTGGTGGCTGAATGGTGAGTAACAAAAGGAAACGAAACCCCACAAAGAAAAGCAGAAAACCCCGCTTCAAGACAATAGATGGCTCATCAGGAAAACTAATCCCATTCTTGCTAACAGCTGTCACCTTTTAAATGCTCAGTTGCAGCATCTACCTTCTGGCTCAGACCTCTAGTATGAAAAGTGACAGCTACAAACACTTCTTTGTTCCAACAGCAATTTTTCTTTTTAATGCAAGTCAAGGTTGGGGGCTGTTCCATGAATCACTGATGTTTGTGGCAAATATCAGTTGACGATTTTACACACTGCTGTACCCTTCCCCTTCGATGTAATGATTTATCTTGATGTCTTTTTTGGTTTGTTTTATTGTTTCTTTTTGGAGGGTGGGGGGGAGGGGGGTTAACATACTTTGTCTTTTAGGTTTTATAATATTAATTGTGCATTTAGGACATTAATAAATCTGAATCACCTGGAAAGTGTGTTGTAATTCTTTCTTCTGCATACTGTAATGGGTAGTGAAGCATGTTGTAATGTACATCATCTTCAGCAGCAGCTGCTTTATTAAAGACACAAATAGGTCCATATAAAAATAATACTAATAATTTAAAAAACAATCAAAAAGATAATAATCCCATGTACAAGTCAGTGATTTACAGAAAGACTAAACTGCCAGCGATTCCACATTTTGTACTTAGACCTGACTGAGCTTTGTGAAATATCTGTTTGTATCTGGATAATGTTGTTTGTAGAAACACGTAACCGCCACATAAACCTGCACAGAAGGTTTCATAAGACAGCATGAAAAGTTGAGACACCAACAAATACCTGGCTAGCATCGTCCATCTCGGCATCCTGAGCAGCATCCTCACTCCGTCATTCTATGCCACTTGGAGTGATAATGTTACTTTTCAATGCATTTTACATAATGTCATACTGCTGACCATATTGTGAGCAGGTCCTCAATAATTGTTGAAGACCAACACTACAAGGACTAAAAATGACTAAATCATCAGCATACATGAGATGGTTAATTATTCCATACATACACTAAAAAGAAGAGGAGACATAATACTTCCCTGTCTAACCCCATTCCTTATTTTAAAAAGAACTGACAAACAGTTACCCAAATTTATGTACATTGACTGATGTGTGTACCAAAAGGACAAGATTCTAACAATAGATCAGGGAACCCCTCTGTTGTGTAGCTTATAAAATAACTTTTTATAATGAACCCAAACAAAATTCTTCGAGGCGTCAATAAAACCTAAAAATTGTAGAGTGTTGGCTATTATACAAATCTAAAATCTCTTTCAAAGCAAATACACACATATCTGTGCCATAGTGTGATTTAAAACCAAACTGGTTATCTGAAGTCAGGAGAAAATGTTCAATCTTACTCAATATAATCCTCTCCAGAACCTGGGATAGAACACTGGCTAAAACCATGGGCTGATAATTATCCCTGTTATTTATTTTGCCAACTTTATCCTTTATAATAGGCACAAATATAACAGCTGAAAGTGAATCAGGTAAAATGCCATGGACTAAAAACCCAGTAAAACACAGAGGAAAGAGGTTTCTGTTTGAACATTTGAAGTGCTCTGCAGACACCTCATCCGTACCACAGGCCTTAATGTTCTGTAGGATCATGACAATATAATAAGTTACTTGAACCGAAACTTTAATGTCTTCATCATGAGTAATATGGTCCACCATCAACGGGGAACTTTTAACACAGTTAAATAGTTTATAATATTGCTTCTGTCATATTTGAGTAATTTCCTCTGGTCCATTCACGCCGTCAATATTTATGGCAGACCAGTTTTATAATTATTCATATTCTTTATTTCCTTCCAGAAATCATGTGTGCAGTTGTTTTGCATTTTTCTTGCAAGCAAATTAGATTAGAATTGTATTCTCATTACTTTCAACCAAACATAGGGCATATTTAAAATTTGCATTTGTTCATTTTTTATACTCAAAAAGAAGACTATGCTTCTCTCCGCCTGCCTCGACCCCAGCCTGACCCCAGCCTGACCCCAGCCTTAAGGGCCCACTGGCCTCAGCATGAAGCTCCTTCACCTGCTCATTCCATCCTGGCACAAAGTGTAGAGCAGAGAAATAAGGGACATTGGCAAGTATCTAAAAACTGTACTTCATCAGCAATTATGATAAACCAAATGATTTATTGGAGCATACTGTGATCACAGTACTTCTGCTTATAATCAATAAATCCACCCATCTATCGGAAGATAACTTGCTAGATGGCGCCCCCCAGAGGACAGCAGCTCACACTGGAGGGAAAGGCTGCATCGCTTATTTTAACAGAGAAGGAAATGTGACTTGCACTGTCATTTCTAAGTTAGTCAGTATATCTTAACATGAATGCCAAATACTTATTAAATACTTTGCTGTTCCCATGCCCCATTTCGTTCTCTGCAGTATCAGCGACAGACTGCGCCTTTAAATCTGATCACATAAGGAAGCTTTCTACCAAGTTAGAGTTTCATTTTGAATGATTGTGACAGAATTTCATCTGAGTGACAAAGAAATAATTTCTACATCACACATTTGATGATGTGGCCTGTGGGTTCGAGAAGTTCCTTCGTGGAAAGAGACTTTAGAAAACCCAAGGAAGGAAAGTCTCCAAAGAGACGGAAAACATTTTTACGACACTCTTGCTCTTGTTACGGTCAGGCGTTGCGACAGCAGTTGTGTTTGGGGCACATGTGAGATCGAGCAGAGTGTGGTCTTTAGCATGGCGAAAGTTTCCAAGACAAAAAGTAAGAAAAAAGTTAATGTTGAGCTGCGGTGTTCCTGACAGCAGCGAGAGGCTTCAACAGCTGCCGAGGGAAAACGAAGAAAAGAAGAAGAAGAAGAAGAAGAAGAAGAAGGCGGAATGGATGCAGCAGAAGAAGAAACCATGAGCAGCGAGGAGGACGAGGGACTGGATGAACGAAAACGGCAAAAATTGCTGGAGGCGATCAGGTCTCTCGGTGGGAAGAGGAAGAAGGCGCTGGGGGAGAGGTCAGAGGCGGCCGGACAAATGTCCGAGTTCTCCGTGAACCCAGACGGTGGTCCCGATAAGGTCCAGCTGTCGGATCTGATAGGAAGCTTAGAAAAGATCCCCGCTGTCCCAGCTAAAAGTAGGAAGCAGCTGAAGAATCTGCAGCGCTCTAAGAAAACCATTGAATCTCCTCTGAGCAAACAGGAGACTGAGAGGATCCAGAGGGACATGGCTTTTCAGAAGGCAGCCTCAGAGGTGAGCCGCTGGGACGCAGTTATCATCCAGAACCAGAGGGCCGAACAGCTGGTGTTCCCTGGACCGGGACCCGGCCGGGCCCAAACCTGTGGAGAGGCTGGTGATGGGCTGGAGCGCTCAGACCCCACTGGAGCAGGAGATCTTTGCTCTGTTGTCTGCCAACAAGCAGCCCCTGACTGACCCCATTCTGACCCCTGCTGAGGAGGCGTCAGTAAAGGCCATGAGCCTGGAGGAGGCCAAGATCCGCCGTGCTGAGCTGCAAAAAGCCCGGGCCCTGCAGTCCTATTATGAGGCCAAGGCACGGAGAGAGAGAAAAATCAAAAGCAAGAAGTACCACAAAGTGCAGAACAAGGCCAAGCGGAAGGAGTTCCAGAAGCACTTTGAAGAGATGGTTAAGACGGATCCAGCAGTTGCCCTGCAGGAGCTGAATAAGATGGAGCTGGCCAGGATGCAGGAGAGGATGTCATTGAAACACCAGAACAGCAGCAAGTGGGCCAAGTCAAAGGCCATCATGGCCAAATATGACCAAGAGGCTCGCAAAGCTATGCAGCAGCAGCTGGAGATGAACAAAGAGCTCACGCAAAAGCTGATTGCTCCACTCAACCACAATGACGATGATGATGATGAGGAGGAGGAGGAGGAGGAGGGGCTGGCAGCAAATGAGGCTGATCTGCTTCCTGACTTTGTGAATGATGCAGTGGATGGACGAGATGCATCAAATCCGTGGATGAAAGGCAAGCTATCTGCAGAACCAGCACAGCAGCAGCCGAGTGACTTGCTGAGGGAGGCAGCACAAGCAGCGTGTGAGGAGGAGGAGGACGAGGAGGAGGAAGAGCAGGCTGGGGAAACAGAAGACGAAGCCCTCCTCAGAGAGTTTAACAGTAGGAGGAAACTGCATCGAGCTCAGGAGTCTGACGCAGCAGGAAGTGTTTTTCCAGAGGACAGAGCTGCAGCGCTCGACTCGGAGGTGTCTGACAGTGACGACGTCTGTCTGTTGGAGACCCCAAGCATCTCCACAGGAAGAGAAAATGTCCTGAAAGAGACAAAAGCAACTGACTGCTCTGAGCGCTCAGCACCGCTGGAGGAGAGACTGATGAGGATCAGGACTGTGGAGGACTTGGAGTTTCTCCCTGATGAGCCATCAGATGGACCCAGTCAGCCTCCCTCTACAAAAGCCCCTCCTTCTGAAGAGAAGCACACAGGCAAACGGAGAAAGAGAGGAATAGAGTTGAAAGAAGTTCTCACTAAAGAGACAAAGGTTATCAAAGTTCCATTTACTCCGACTGTCACAGACTCTGAGGATCCAGAAGCTAAGATGGACCAAAGAGGACTGATTAAGGAAGCTTTTGCTGGAGATGATGTAATCTCAGACTTTCTTAAAGATAAAAGGAGGAAGGAGGATGAAGGGAAGTCAAAGGTGATAGACCTCACCCTGCCTGGCTGGGAGACTGGGGGGGGGTGGGTCTAAAGCCACCAAAAAGAAAACGCAGAAGGTTTCGGGTTCAGAGTGCCCCTCCTCCACCAAGGAAAGACCAGCAGCTTCCCAGTGTCATCATCTCTGAGAAGAGGAACGCCTCGGTCAGCCTCCACCAGGTTCATTCCCTGCCATTCCCCTTTGAGGACCAGGCACAGTTTGAGAACTGTATCCGCTCACCACTTGGCCGCGCCTGGAACACAGAGCGAACTGTGAAAAAGGTCACCAAACCCAGTGTGGTCACCCAGCTGGGGGCCATCATTCATCCCATGGCTGAGGAAGAACTGCTGAAGAACAAGAAGAAGGTGGCTGCTACAGGAAGTGGCTAGGTGAAGTCCATGCAGAGCAGAAAGTGGCAGCCAGCAGTTTTCACTAGAAACTGGTTAATTTGATCATTATGTCAAAGAAAAAATGACATTTCCCTTAAAATGCAGAGAATGGGACTGATTTGAAATATGAGTAACTGAAATGCTTTCCCTTTTCTGTTCAGTCACATTTATATCAACTGAGTAATAAAACAGGTTCAATATTTAATGCCTTGTGTGTCTGTGAACAGACAGACTTTTTACAGATCATCATGTTGCTGTGTGCTGCTCCTTTTCTCTAATGATCTTATTGTTGGATAAATTGTGGGAAAGTGTGTGCTTAGTGTAAAAGGTGGGAGGATCTACTGAGGCATTGTGACATTGGTGAAGCTGTATTAATAAAATATAATATGGTCAATTCTTTGGCGTGTCTTCTATAATCTAGGATTTTAGAAAGGTAAAACCTGCAATTATATTAGATAAACATTTTATATAATTGGCATGGTAGAAAAATATATATTAACAAAATAGAAAAAAGGCCAAGAAAGTTAATGAAATGAAGGTCCCCAGATGAATCTGTATGGAGGGACCAAAAATGTGCGTCTGCAGGATCGTATATGCTAATCTGTTGAAGCTGAGTTGTGTCTGTAAACCTTATTCATGAGGCCTGATCAAACCTTTCATTTCAATGCAAACATTGTTGATTTCAAATATCAACTCGGAGCTATCTTTAGGCTCACTTTATTTTGCCATTCCAGATTGAAATTTGACATTTTAATTCAATCAAGAAGTTACTTTCTGATAATAAAAAGATGTTGCCTGATTAAAAATATTTAGCTGTTCTTATCTGTTTGACCTGATATTAATAATGACATCTAAACTCTTCTTATAGTTGCTGACCACCTTCTTTACATGTTTCCATGGGAAATGATATTATTTTGAGTGGTTAGATCCAAGTCTTTGAGGGTAGAATGGTTCCCTGTCATCATCATAATCTAATTCAGAATAATTTTGGGCTTAACTAAAAGTTTCTATGAAAGGAAGGAGGGTTGCTGTTGAAGTGTCTGAAAGCAGCATTTTGTGATTTGGTGTCAAACTTCCTTCTTTTCTTCTGCTCAGCTATTTCTCAGAATACACAGGAGTGTTGAAAAGAAAAGCCATTACACTTGATAGACACTCTATTAAGGTGGACAAGATGCAATAATACACTATTCATCTGTTCAGGTACCGATTGTCAACCTGAATGCTCGAGACAATAGAATTGAAAATCATGTCATTCTCCACATTACTCTCTGCTGAACTCTCTACTCCTTCAGACCAATTACTAAACCTTTGTCAAGCTTTGTGGAATACATGAGAACTATCCTGCAGAGCTTCAGTGACTCCAACAACATTAGATTCCTTTGAGCAGATAAAAGCTGTGATCAAGCCGAGTTTTCATTGCTTTATGCAGGTGACGACAGGGAGAACATGTGTCCCCAGCTTTTCCCTCCATGTTGTATGTCCTTAAAATCAGACTTCTAAAAATCTCGTTTGTCCAAAAAGCCTCTCTTAGCATTGAACATAGAAATATTTTAATCTAAATAAAAATGTAGATTCCTGAAATCTGTAGTGATGGCCCTGCGTCACTATGTCTTTCAATGTCAGAGCACAACAGGCTCAACAGACGGCAAATAACATTAAAACAGCAAAGCTGGGGTAGAAAAGAAAAGTCTCACTAAAAATGTCTGGCACATTTTGGCTTAAAACATGTTATTGTTCACTCACTAAAGTGACACGGTGGGTAGAGTAACCAGAAATGTTACTCAAGTAAAAGTTGCAATATTTCATAATAATATTATTAGAGTAAAAGTAAAAGTACTGTGTATTAGAGAATTTTGTTTCACGCAAGTTCTCCTGCTTTCTCACTCAGTCAAATGATAATGACATCCACTGTCTTCTAGTCCACAGCTCAACATCTCTGGTGTGTAATTTGACATTTTTATGGAGATGTCAACAGAGTCACGTGTGAGTCTTCTGACACACAACTGTTTAGAATTTATCAATAGATTGTGAACCACTCGCGGATTTTGTGCCAGTGTGTGTATACTGTATTTCCTGTAAATAAATGAGAATCTTACAGATACGTAGTGTGTGTTTTTCTCTTTTTGTAGACATACTTTGAACAGACAAGGACTGTAGGCAGGCAATTTGGGATTTACACTCTGGTATTTGGATCCAGTGCTAATACAGAGGCATCCAGCTTGGAGCTAAAACTGGCACAGTCTTGGAATCTAACAAATTTGGGATTAGAACGGATTCAGAGGTAATAGGAAGGCTTCGGCTTGGGGACGAAGCAATCTGGTTGAGGACCAGCTTCTTCACTATTTTCAATTTTGTGATAGCAACTCCTAAAATTCTGTTTATTTTTTGTTGTGCCTGCAGGTGTGGTTTTCTTCCTGCATCCTGGCCGAGGTTTAGGCTGCCACCAGAGGGCGCATTGCAGTCGAGCAGAACTGCAGTTGTGCTGCTGCACACCTGAACTTCACTTCATTTACTGGCAGATAAGAAAATGGCTGAGAGTAACTAACTGTGATGCATCAAAAACAACTGAAAGAATAGGAATAGCTTTTGTAATACCAGAATTAACTTAGAAGTGGGAAAACAAATCAGACAGATTATCAGTATGTACAGGACAATAGTTAGTAAGTAGGGTTTGGGTTAGCTATAAAACTATTAAAAACAATCATTTTCTCAGGTTCAAGCTCTACATAATAAGTTTAAAACATAATCATTCAGATAGCAGCACATACATTTTATTAGAAATATTTGATATGTTGTTGAGAACACAACGTATGGGTTTGTGGGTAACAGCACTGTTGTAGTTCACTCATTTCCCCTCTGTGCGTCACCCAGGTCTGTTTAGCAGTTTCAGGATGTGACCAAAAGCCCTCAGAGTCATTACTTTGAGAAATAATGAGATTTGGTTAAATGTAAAACACACACACACATGATTAAAGTAAACAATAATGTAATGGATTGTGACCTATTTAAAATGAATTGTCTGAATTATTTTTGCAGCTTATTTAAATGAAACTATTTCAATGTCAATGTCAAATTTATTTATATAGCACTTTAAAACAGGTATAAAACTGCACCAAAGTGCTGCACAGGAACAACAGTAAAACAAGTGGATATAACAGAATATCAAAAAAAAATTGCTTCAGTTAAAAGTGAATTTTCTAATTGAAGACTGTTGCAGGTTGTTTATGGATGTTTGTCTGTTTTGATTAGCATGTTGGTGGTGTATATTTTGTTTAATGGCTTTTGCACTTTGTAATGTTTTGGGATTTAGTTTTGTACGTACCTCCTGGGCTGCCGTAGATAATGAGGGCAGGCCCTATAAAAACGGGTAGGTTCATTTAACCAAATGAAGTGTCAAATGTTTGGATCAAATGTTCCCCAGTGAAAGCAGCCAGGTACTTTTTGTTTGTTGCTTATATTGTAAGTTTTTCTTGAGTAATATTATTATTGCTACATATTAATTTTGCACCCGCCACAGAACCCCCTGGGGGACATGGGGAAATTTTTTATTTGCGTTCCCTCACAATACTGTACTGATCATGTCATGTTGGAATCAAATGTTTTGATCCACATGCAGAACAACCACAGGAGAGACAGAAATCAGTAAAATGATATTTATTGTGAACAATGAGATGTGATATGAATTGTGGAACGGGGGGCGTCTGTTCACT
Source organism: Poeciliopsis prolifica (assembly GCF_027474105.1). Taxonomy (NCBI): domain Eukaryota; kingdom Metazoa; phylum Chordata; class Actinopteri; order Cyprinodontiformes; family Poeciliidae; genus Poeciliopsis; species Poeciliopsis prolifica. The sequence goes on from NW_026562555.1 coordinate 268,591, forward strand.
GCAGCACGACATTGGAGATGATGAGTTTGAAGGGAGTCAGAGAATGGAACTGCGAGGATAATCAGACTGATCTTACTTGTTGTAGAAGTTTTGTCCATCCAGGAGGGGTCATACAGCAGATTTAGGGCTTTGGTCTTCTTGTGAGGGTCCTTACAGAAATCCAGGTTCTGTAAGGACCTGGAAAGAGAAGGTGGTGGAACAATTTGAGGCCCAGACGTGGATGCAGACAGGTAAGTTCAAGCGTGGCGGGGAAACGGCAGAGCGGTCCGACTGCCAGCTGGAGATATCAAGAATCTGCTAGGGATCAGACGGTGAGGAGGACGGTGGAGCTGGTGGAGCCACCAGTGGGTATGATCCACAGCAACACGAGGAAGGGAAATCCAGGAAACCAGAATGGAATCTTCTCAGGAAATCAGGAGGAAACACCATTGCTGACAAAACACTCAGGCGATGATGTGCTGGCAGTCTGCTCCTTTTGAGTCCTGGAGATGATGAGCTGATGCAACCCAGGTGTGGTGCAGCATGGGCATGCCTCGCCATGGTGAGCCATGGTGAGCCATGGCGAGGCATGCCTATAAACTGTGTTTATTGTCATTATTAAGTTTTGGTGCAAAAAACTCATTAAAATCGATTTATTCACTGCATGTTTTTGTCTATTAAGGTTGAGATGAAACTAAACATGAAAATGGCCCTTTAAACCATTCAGACTACAAACAGAGACACAATCAAAACTGTCAAGATGACTTATTACCCCATAATAAGTCAGAAATAGTTCAAATTAGGATTTATTTTTATTTCTTTCCTACTTACAGAAAGTTTCTGTTTACATCATAGGTTTGTGACCTGCGACAGGCTGGCAACCTGTCCAGGGTGACCCCGCCTGTCCAGGTGGGGTCACCCTGTCCAGGCCCAGAACGAAGCTGGAGATAGACACCAGCGACCCCCGACCCCATTTGGGATAAGGGTGAACAGAAAATGAATGGATGGATGGGTTTGTGGCGCCTTTCTATTGTAAATAAAAAGATATAAAACTTCAGATATTTTACAAAGAGGTATTAACCTTCCTGGAAAAACCTCCCCTTTTGAAGTTTTTCTATTTTGCTTTTGTTGGCCATATGTACATACAGGGTTTTTTCACATCACAAAGGAGGACAAGTATATCCACCATTCCTCTTGCTACTCCATTTCAATGTAACATTTTTAAGATCCATCAGTAGGTGTCATGACAAAATAGATATTTTTCCTCTGTTACTCAACCTAATACAGTTTAATGTTGTGCAAAGTAGAATTCAACAGCTAGCACTGGGTCAGTCTCTGTCTTTCTTGTAGCCACTCTGCTGTGTTAATGCCCACATTACCTCTGCCTTCTTTTCTGCACACTCCAGATAAGATTCAAGGACGCAGATTGATGTTTTAGCTGTCTTGGATGCGTGTGTGTGTGTGTGTGTGTGTGTGTGTTGGTATGGGAGAAGAATGAAAGAGCCATTTTCTTGTGTAATCCCAGACCCGAGTCCATTTCCACCCTGACAGGAGGAAGATTAACTTGGTTAGGCGTATAGCTACTCAACCACACCAAATTAAATTAATGGAACAAATTTCCCCCATAATTAAGATGAAAATACGTGTCAGTTGTAACCTTGCCGAACACTAATTATGTACAAATGATTTATCATCTGTTTCATTCTGAAAAGCAATGGGCTCACCTCTCTGATGGTCCTTGCTGGCTGTTCAGAGATTGCTCCTGATTAACAGTGACAGATTGGACTGCGGAGAAGCTGCATGTCACTGGTGGACGAATCAGCAGCAGGCTGAGCTCCCTCTCACATCCCTCCCATTAACCTGTACTGTGTGTGCAGATGAGCAGAATAGGGCCTGGAATGGAAATAAAAACAAGGGATAAGAAGGGATTGAATTTGGGGTGGGGATGGGAAAAAGGGATTTCACCTATCCTCCCATCTTCTGTATCTTTCATCCATCGCTTGTCATTGGAAGGTCGTCCAGGAGGGAGGGCAGAGGGGCTGCCTCATGCATTTAAACATTCACACAAAAAGGTAATTTAGAGAATAATCAACCTCACAGAACTGTGGGACCCAGAGAAAGCCATGCATGTTCGGGGACAAAATGCAAACCCAGTGCAGATAGCGCCAGACCAGGATCTGCTTGCACCATGTAGGTCTCAGCTGTTTGATATTCAGGCTTATTAAACAGGGCAGACAACTTCCAGCTGAACCTCCTGTATGTATGGTTGGACGGATGGAATTTCCTTCCATCTGTCCAACCATACATTTTCTAACACACTTATTCCTAGTTGAGTTTCAAGGGGTCAGTGTCTATCTCCGTCCTGCAAAAGGTCACCAGTCCATCGCAGAGCCCTGGTTCAGTTTATGTCCATATAATTAATCTAACAAAATTCAGGGCATTTAATTTTTCTATATCAATTAAATTCACAAGAGTTTCTGTTAATATGAACATCATTGTTTGATGGCTTATTTCTTGAAGAGGAAGGTTCCATCGTATCAGCATGAGCCCAGCAGATGGAGCTCTAGGGCTAGGCTCTACATGCTCTACAAATTGCTGTGGTTAATTATAAATTATCATTATGCTGGCACACTTATTCACTTCATGTCTGGGAAGAATGGATTTATTTGAGGGAGCAGCAGCTTTGATTTGCATCAGAATCGCAGCCTCTTGTGTAGTGGTAGACACATTCACCAGTCTGTAATCATTGTTGTGCAGACTTACTCACAAGGGATATTCCCTCTTTTTTCATGATCATTATGTATGCCACACACATGCTGCCATAGGTTTCCTGCTGGCAGCAATGGTTCATTTGCATTTTCCTCTCCTCGTCCCAAACAGTTGTGCAGTGATATTGATTTTGTTTTAGACCCCCAGCACTTCCCCCTACATGAAAAGGAACAAAGGTTTTACATTCTTTATTTTTCTGTCTGATTCCTCTTTTGCACTAGAATGGTAGTTTATTTTTTTGGTTCCAAAATGTCAAACTCATCAGGCATGATTTGACTTTCTGTTGTAAGTTGGGTCCATTAATCAGATGCCACAGTGAGCTTCCTCTACATCTTACATCTCTGTTCTTCCTTCAGTCAGCTTGTTGGTACAAACTTGACTATTCCCCAAGCTGCGAAGAGACAAGGCAGCAGTGAAGAGGATGCATGTCATGCACAAGTGCATAACGGACAGAATGTCACACAATTGAGTTCAACATTTGTAAAGCAGTTTGCATTATGCAAAATAGAACTATGTTGAAAACAATCTGTATTTTATTGTTGATTTCCTACACAATAAAAAAATGTTTTTTTTTTTGTCTTAATGTAATCTCTCCTAAGCTTAAAAAATGTAACTTTTAAGGCTCCAAAATTCTAAAAACAAATAAGCTGCAACCATTTTCTTCTATTGCTCCCATTTCATGTTTCTGCCTTCAGTGCTCTTACTGGAGGATCTCGTCACCATCAGAAGTGTCTGGGGATTAGCAGACGGAGGATGCAGGGAGGGGTCTGGTGTTATCATAGACCTCAGAGGTCATGAGGCCTATTATTTCACAGTGGTCCACTGAAGATTACATTTTAAGCCAAGACCTGACTCCACCCCTCTATCATCATCATCCACATCCAATCCACACCCCATCTTTCACGTTTACACTGACAGAGGTGACAATGGCCTGATAATGAAGAGACCCACAGAGATCAGCGAGGGAAGTGGTGATATATTGTATCCCTGCCTATTGTCAGAACCCTCAAATTGACTACTAATTGAAAAACCTGCTTGAGCCCCAGCCCCGTCCTCTCCCCTTTACAAGGCTTCCATGATCCTCCTAATCACTGGGGTTAAGTGATTGTCCCATGAGACTGTTGATGGAAGGATAACCAAAACAGGCAACAGAACTAAGAATTCGGTTTGAGAAATCATAATATTCTTTCTGTGCTGCCAAGGGCAGATGGACACACTTTTAATATTTGAATGTACATGATGAATCAGGCTGAGCAATAAATCTAGTCAAATATCCATTTATCCAATGTCTTCCTCAATACAATATTCCCTATATTCCCTATCCCTATCAGCGCTGGCCCAACACTAAGCCGTTACGGAATGAAAGATTCTTCAATCACGACGGAAGCTCCGGTGTCTTTGGAGAACATTTCTGTTCAGTTTCTATTGAGCAGAAAACGGCAATAACTGACAGCTAAAGACAACCAGGGGCGCTGCCAGGAATCTTGGGCCCATGACAAAAAATTAAATTGGGCCCCCCCCACACAGCTGCTGTTACAATTTCTTGAGTATATCAGACCCATCAAAAGCGTCACAATTTTAAAGACTTGCAACTGCCTTGCTTTCTTCGGTCCAATACTGATAACTAGCACAATATTTACTGCTCATGAACTTTACATCTAATAGACCACATACAGTTTGCATAGGTTGCTTAAATTTGTTCTATTAGTTTTAGCTTACTGAAAGGTCTCTCCTCAGTCATAGGCAATGTGCAAAATATAGATGGAGCAATCCAGACTTCTCAAAAACTGCTATGTGGTTGCATTTGATTTAAGTTGCAATATATAACTTTAATTAAAAACATGTTTTCTCCATATTTGTTAAAGCTGGCATCATGTTGTGACAGTTTGTTACAAGACAGATAATCTGTGAAAACAATCAATCTCACTCACTGCTAAATGTGCTAATGGTGGAAAAACAACCTATCATGATAGGAAAAATGTTTATCTGCTGTCATTGATAGCTATGCTAACTAGACTGAGCATCCATAACAGGTTGCGCTAGCTGCAGCATTGGGATGTGCAGCCACATGAGATTGTGATTGACAGCGCTAAAACTCTCCTGCCACTGATTGGTTGTTTCTAGATCGTACTGGGAGAAGGCAGAAAAAATAGATTTTTCACAGATTATGTCCCATGCAAACTGTCACAACATAATGACAGTTTTAACAAATATGTTAAAAAAATATTTTATTTATTTATTTAAAAAAATTTTTTTTTTTATAAAAGCTTCTTATTGCAGGTTTAATTTCACTTAAGAAAGGGCAGGTCAGGAGGGACGTGGGTTAGAGCTGCAGCTGACTATGTTGGTAATTTCTTTCCTTTATCCATTAAATGTTAGTGAAATGGAGGCAAACTGTAGCTAAGCTATCTATGCTGAATGGTTGATGATCTCACATCATCAATGAGGTTGGGATTAATGAGGTTGATTGACAGCCCTAAGACCGTCCTCCTGGTTCTGATTGGTTGTATTACTTGAACCAATAGCAGCTCAGGGAGCAGATGGAGGAGAGATTGTTTTCACAGATTATCTGTCTTGTAACAAACTGTCACAACAGGGTGCCAGCTTTAGCAAATATGGGAAAAACTTTTTTTTCTGCTTTCTCTCTGAGAAAAACTGGGTTCTAAATTGACATGTTTATCCCTTTCTCTCTCTGTCTCTCGATTTTTTGGAAACCTAATTTAAACCTAAATTATTTTTCTTAGCAGCATAGTAACTCACAGTTGTTCTTGTCTTCGACTGACTGCTGGGCAGACTGTCTGGGAGGAGTAATATTTATTTGAGAAAACAGTATATTTCTTAAATTGACAGGGCTCCATTTAAAAAAAACAATTCTATGAAATATATATATATAAATGTATATATATATATATATATATAAATGTATATATATATATATATATATATATATATATATATATATATATATTTCACTATATATATTTTTTTTTCACTAGTCAAAAAAAAAATATATATACAATTATTAACATAGACCCTCTTACATATACAGAATACATATTCAGTATATCAGGAATGTCATTCTGACTAGTCAGAATGTTAATTTAAGATATCTTAAATAGAAAAGCTGTGTAATTAAAATATCTCTAATTCATTTGGAGATATATGAAAAGGAATCTTGACTAAAATTATAATTCAATTTAATTTAATTTTGTCTAGTCATTATTTGCTTTTAAGATATCCATAATTTAATTTTCACTAGTCAAAACTACATTTCTCCTATCCAAAAATACATTTAAGATATCTTGAATTGTGGAGTCATTCGAGATATCTTTAATTAGAATTATGAGTAGTCAAAACTACAATCGAGATATCTTGAGTTTACTTCATGACTGGTCATAATTTAATTGTACATATCTGAAATGTGTATTTCATGGTAGATGTATTGAATTGAAATCTCCATACGTCATTTCGACTAGTATGAAAATAATTACAGATATGTCAAGTAGATATTTTGTGTAGTCAAAATATAATTAGACATATCTTAAATTTCACAATGCAATGTAAGGGTAGTAAAAGTGAATTTATGATAAAACGGTCTGCCATACAGCAAGCTCCTTTCTCATTGTATAACGTAGTTGCGTCATAGATGTCGAGGCTGACCAGCCGGAAGTAGTCGGAGTGAAGAGCGAAGGAGAAATCTTAGAAACTGGTGGTCTTTGTTTGTTTGTGATAAGACTTTATAAAATCCCTCACAATGTTCTGCGGCGGTCAGAGATCTTCCGTTTCAGGATAAGGTAAGAGTTAAGTTTGATTTCATCCAGTTTGCTATGACTGGGGATGTTAAATTGCCTCCAGTAGCAATGTGAGCTGTTTTTAGTTCATTTCGTTCAGCATTAAGTGGCTTATCACAACCCACGTGACATTGTGTTATTAGTGTATTTTTTTTTTTTTTTTTTTTTTTTTTTTTTTTTTAGCGAGAAAGGCCATGTTTCTGTCTGACACACACCGAGCAGGACATGGTCGTGTGAAAACTTCTCCGCCTCTAAGCTTTTGTTGGCTCACAGGCGACCCATCTCACCCGGTGTTATAGATGAACTGGTGGCGGCAAGTGGCAAAGACAGATGTTTGTGTGGGCGTGGCTTTTTAGGACCCCTTTACCGAACCAGGAAGTAAACAAGGCGAGAAACTTAAAAAAAAAAAAACTACACATTTTTGCAAAAATACTGTCCGAAGCCGTAAGAACCCATTGAGATCTCGGAAATAACTAATTAGATAGACTTTTATTGGTCGAACATGGTATGTTTCCTTTTTTGTGTCTTTTTTTGACATTAATCTGCAAAATTACCAAAACATGTAAATTACGCAGAACTTGTCCTGATTTCTGTGTTGCTTCAGAGGTTGAAACTCGTCAAAGGAAGATCGAAATAGATCTCAAGATGCCATAAACAGATCTCAAAGCAAAGATTAATCCCTGAAATCCGACATAAATGTTGAAGAGCCATGAGATTGAAAATAAATGTTTAAAAAGATGGACTGGCTATGTTGTTTTTTACATCTCCTCATTATGATATTTCAATCCGATATCCACAGAAACGATAGCAAATGTTTTTTAAACTCTGTTTTTTTGCAACATGTTATAGTTTATTTCCCAGTTCATTTGCAGAAGACATGGCGGCCAGAGATCTATGTGACAGAGAGTATCATCGCTTCTTTATTGGTTGATATTTTTTCTCATAATTTAACTTGACGTTTCTATTCTTTTCATCAAATGACCCTAATACTCAACTATAAGAGACAACACAATTGTCTCATATACTTTTACATCAGAAATGGGTTAAAATCATCACTCAAACTGAGATTCTGAAAGTGTCACCAGTTAATCCAGGTTTGAATCTTACAGTGCGAGATATTATTCATTGGATCAGAATCAAAAACAGGTAGGATTTATGGACTAAAACAGCACTCTCAAAACTCAGCGACCGTGGGTATGAGTTCAGCTAGAGATTTCGTCTGATTCACATTTTGGACCCATTTATTTTATTGTCTAAACAAAGAATATTCACTTGTGTGGTATATTTTGGTGATTCAATATATTCTTGAAAATTCCTGCACATACAAATAACTATTATTGTTTTCAAGAGATTGTACAGAAAGAGATATTTTCTAATTTGTTTATTTACACTTGTCGCGTTTTGATCAGGAAACGACACAGCCGCCTAATTTTTTACAAACATCAGTCAAACGGGGTTGAGGACCCCGTTTGACTGTCTAGTTAATTCAGGTCTTAATGCGGCTCGTTTTGTTCATATGTCCCCTCGTCACCAGCCTGCAAACAGCTTCACAGGAGAGAACACAGACAAATACTGTAGATATGGCTCATAATCTGTTGGTGGTATCTGACACTATAGTTTATGATTATAACTTTGGCTTGAACATTTGGATATCACTACCAACTACAACAGATGTTTGTGGCTGTTAACTTTATATCATTTAGATGAGATCTTATTGCAGTATAACTGATCGACATTATTTGATATTCCTCTCTATTTGGACACGTAAACACCACAGCAACACCATCAGTATGTGATTGAAAGTTTATTAAATATGGTGACACCAACCTCATTGTTTAGCGACACTTCCTGTGGGTAGTGTCGCTAAAAAAGAGGAAAGTTCAGAAACAGTTTGGTTGTATTGCAGGATCTGAGCCAGAAACACACACTAGGCTAGAAGTGTTAAGTAATTCACATTACAGGAACTTGAGGGTCAATTCCAATGTTTTTCTGATCAAGGCTGGTTACAAAAAGCAGAAACCTTCCACTTAGTTTTACATTCTGGCTGTTCATGAGATGAAATTCATTATTCTGGTGAACCTGAATGTGAATGTGATTGTCGCGTTACTCATTGAACTGGTTCTGCTCAAATGTGGTACTTTCGAAGCGTACTGAACGCTGCTCTGTAGAAACTTTTGAAACATAATTGTCATGTGCAACATTAAACATATTTGCTTCAAATATGTATTCTTCAGAAAGAAATTGGAATAACTCGAGAGAAGAATGATCAATAGTGGAAATGAGAACAGAATAATAATTGACCTTATTCTCTGTGATGAGATCAAAATGATCCACATGGGAGAAAACTTCCTCTTCCTTGTTGATCCATAGTTTTCGATAAGAAGCCAAACAACACAAACTATCTCCATCCAACAAAACCCACAAACATGTCGATACATTTTCTGTTTATTAATACAATTTGGCGCGTTCACAACCAAACGACACAGGAACTGGATCGGTCACGTGGTTTTTCTTAAAGAGATACGCGCACCGACACGGAGCTTCGCCTTGTTTGCTCGGCGCATGTGCCGAGGTTTCAGTCTCGTCAGACCCATCATTAGGTATTAACATACTACAAAATATAAATATGGAAAAACGGAAGTAATCTAATTCATCTATGTAATGCAGCGGTGTAACTTTGTGTTGTAAATTGGTGGGGACGCATTATTAGGAACATCTGAGGAACGGAGGTAATGCTGATGCACCTTGGAAGGCCTTTTTTGTGCTAAGAACAAGGCCAAATTTAAATGTGAATGCCATGCATTCTTAATCAATAACCTAGGCTTGTCAGATGAATAGTACTTATTTAAAATAAAAACCTTTTCGAAGGTCTTAAACATACTAAGAGATGAAAGGATGTTGAACTATCCATTGTCTATAACAGTGGTCCCAAACCTTTTTATTACTGCGGACCGGTCAAGTCTTGGCAATTTTGACCCAATTTTCCCTTTATGATAATCTTACAACGTCCTGCAGTGTGTGCTGCTGTGTTGAATATGCCCAATATAAAATCGGCATTTTCAACATTGACTTGTCCCGATTATCGCAGCCTGTGGGGGTTTCCTGCCTGGGAGCGAGAGGGCAGCCTGTTGAATGTGACAGGTAGCCAATCAGAAAATGCTGTGATGTAAGAACAGAGGGAATCCCAAACAGCTGACACGGCGCAACTGAGAGTCCGGTGGACATCGAAGGTGATATGTGGAAATGTTTATTACTACATGTACAATACATTTTTATATACGTTTATTATATGTGGTTATGCTTATTCAGTTAAAAATGTTAACTATGAAAAATCATAACTCGTCACCAAATCATAGTGCAGAAATAGAGCAGTTGCTCCCGCTTTGTTTTATCCAATGCCTTTTCTTTTTATAACGTCCACAAGCTATCTCTACTGCTTCTACATCGTCATCTGTGTTTGATTATTATAAATTCCTGTATGGTATGTTGGGAGTTTTACTGATATTTCTTCTGGAATCGGGATGTTTGTGACTGGAATCGGTTCTTGTGGTGTGTTGCTCCTGCCATGTGGCTGGACACATGAACTGACCGAACCTGTTGGACTTTTATTGGCTGACAATCCTTAAATCGTGCTGTGTGAACCAAACCTAAACTCAGAAGCTCTTTTCCTCTCATCTCAACCAGTGTCCTGATGCTCACTGACTCTGGTCGCTATGGTAACGTTTACATCCCTTCAAAATAAGATACAGATGCGCAACAAAAGCAAACATTTTACTTTTGTGAAAATTTTAACTCACATTAACGACTAATGTCCGTGACTTCTGGGGCAAAACATAGATTTCTCCTCTCAGTGCCTCAGACAAATGATCTGCCAGTGCGGATGAAGGAATTTTTTTTTTTTTTACGAAATATTTTAAAAGGGAGCCGTGAGCTTGTTTCTCCCATCTGGGAGTGATGAGAGACAATGACACCCGAAGTGCTGCCAATGCACACGGTCTCTACGTGGAGAAGCAGTTTGAAGCATCATTAACGAATCGGTCACCATATCATGCAGAGCGTCTTGGAATGTGGGAATCACCTACCAGGATAAATTCACTCTCCTGTCTCTTCTCTGGACCTTTTCCCCTCAGCAAAGAAACTTTACAAAGACATGTGATCTGTTTCTTACTCATTTTGCTGCTTGTGGCTCAATATTGACGCGCAAGACGTAACCGAGAGAATCTGGTTAAAGGATTTTCAAAATAAAAGAACCTCCAGACTCAAATAATACATAAAACGGAAATATTTAATTATTTCTTGCGCGCCTGATACCAATCGGTCCACGGACCGGTACCGGGCAATGGCCCGGGGGTTGGGAACCACTGGTCTATAATGTATTTGTAGAATTGGTTAAAAATGACCTTTTTAGTCATATTCTAATTCATGGAATGAGGCTGTATATTTGCTCAGTGCTTGTCCACAGTTGAAAACAGTTACAAAATTCAGCTCATGCTGCTACCACAAGATTTTGCCCTTGTGGGAAACCGCCAGAGCATGTCACATCTGTGTCTCCACTCGTCAAGAATTTCAGTGGGACATTTTTGGGGCTATAGGCAGTTGGGTTGTAGAGTGACCATCAATATATTCTATTCAAATTTGAATTTAGGGGTTAGGTTAGGCTAACCCTATAGCTCTCCATCAAGACTCTGGTCTTGATGGAGAGACCAGAGTCTTGATGGAGAGCTATATTAAATATGAATAAGAATTTAAAGTTTATCAATATTTGGGAATGTGTTCTTGTATTATCATGGCATTATCATTATATTGCTTGAAACAACAATAATGTCCTTATTGTTTGCAAATCCAGCAAAGTTAATTTTTGTGACAGGCCTTTTTATGGAAGATATGATTTTGCCATCTAGAAACTTTTACTTAAATGCATTTTTGAAAGTATTCTGCTTTCATATTACTGGATGAAAAATATTTCCAGTGGCTAATTTTTGATAGTTACTGTCGTTTATTGGTCTAAAATGAACAAACAAGCAAACCACAGCAAACCTGCTAAACTAAAGAGAACATGCAACACACCCAAATCTGTCTTCTGTTGGTGGGCTTCACACCCATGCCTGATGAAGCCATCTCAGGCACATTGGATGTTAAATCACTTAAGTGTTTACATCATGTTTATCATATAAAAACATAAGCATCATTTTTTTAACAACTTAAAGATATTGGCTTGGTCTGATGGCTGAAATACAATTTAAAGGAAACCCAATAATAATCACTCAAACCTGCACCATTTGAGTGAAATGGTGAAGGCTGCACCATTTCAAACATAAGAAATGTTCTGGTCCAAAGTGAACTAAAGGTTCACAGTATGGCCTTCTACCTCAGTTGGTTCATAAAATGCACAAAATGATTAGCAATGAATAAAATGTATAGTTTTTGTAGTTTATTTTTGAAGAAATCTAAAGTAGCCCTAATTTATCTCAAGAAAATGTCAACTGTTTTGGGGGGAAAAAACTAACATGATCTCTAATCTATTAGAGATCACGTTAATTTTCCAGTTTTTCCAGTGCTTTCATTTTCACACATCTTAGCAACTGCTGTCAACACAACAGTGAAGTTCAGGAAATCCTTGTTGCCAAACTGGTAACTTGTTGATTGCAAAACTCAAAATGTGGTATAAGGAAGTGAAGTTAATGCATGGCTATTCAAATAAGTTGCAGCTATTAATGCTAAGACAGAAAATAAAGTTGTCAATAATTTTATGTCAAACAATTGTCAAAAATGTTTTGTGACAATGGATCGGACTCTTTTTCTGTGCAACCAGATGAGGCTTCTGGATTCAGTCATGGTGGAGAAACATACTTCCTCTTCTGAATGTGTGCAACACCGACTACGATGAGCAGCAGTGCATTGACCAGTGACCAGCGGTCAGAGAGACAGCACAATAGCCGGGGACCCTATGTGTCATTTATCACCAACAGGTTTGCTTTTGACTGTCTCACATTACCTTGATTATGGGGGAAATTTTCTGCCATAATTTGTCTGAAAGCAGGACTTCATGTCTTTCTTCTCAAAACTTGAAATGCTTGTACTGCAAACTTTACTGTGCTTTCTCAAACACTTCTCCTTGCTCTCAAAACTTTTCTATGCTCGGATCAAATCTCCGCTTGCAAACCTCTCTGCTCACTTGCCAAACATTTTCTATACAAGCTTGGAGCAGAAAAGTACCATCGCCTGGCAACCTCTCAGCCAATCGAATGTGTTATTCTAGGTGAGTGGACGTGCCAGGGCTCCCCCCAATACTCCTTTCCCCCACTTGAGTCAAAGTTTGAATTTGCTAGAATTGCCATGGCTACTGGTGAGCATTGAGTCACTCAGCTTTAAATGTGATTTATTTGCAATGTGGACACAGTGAAATGCTCGCCAGAGCTTTGACTATTTGGGGAAGATTTGGTGTTGAGTGGATGACTGTCAGACAGGCTGCAGTGCTGAGGAAGCAGGAGAAGTTAATATTCGCTTTGGCTGCTCTGTCTGCTCAGGACAGACAGGTTCAGTCAAGCTGCAGAGTGCTGTTCCCATAACAACATGATATATAGCTGAAAATGCTCTTTATGTCCGAGGTTGGTGTTTGTACCCAGCAGCTGTCAGGACAGTTGCTCTGTTAGTGTTAGTTGCTGCTATGATGACATAAACAAGCCAGAAGCTTAGAGCCAACTCTTTCCTTGTTCTATCCATCTTTTACACAGTATAAACACTAAATGTATTATTAGTTATTGTTTAAAAATGAACAAATAAATAAGTCTCGAAACGAGTCTGAAAAATTGCTAAACAGTGACAAAGTGGACTAGTTGACAACAGTGCTTCTTTTGTTCTGATCACTCCCATCTCTCTGTTCATCCCACTCAGCCATGTCTCTTGGCTCCTCACATTTGCTGGAATTTTTTCAAATTTGCCATAACTTTCCCCATAACTTTCAGAAATTAGTTATACTTTAAAGAGTCAGGACAAAAAATGGCTGTTGATTTTTATCAGTTTTATGGGTTTTCTATTAATATCCATCTATCTAGATTGTTGTTCACTGTCTGGCTGCCGAAGGAGGAACAGCTTATCCTCCTCTCTTTCGTCCTTACTGATAACTCTGCCTGTGAATTGTTTTTAAAGCGACAGTTTTTATAGTTAAATGATTTCAGGCAGTCCAAACCTAAGGACTGGGAGATTTTCTTACTTTTCTTTATCTCCAAGTTAAACCAGGGCTGCAGGGCTGACCCCAAGGACATGAGCAGTATTTTACAACGACTTCAGTCTATAGAAATGAAGATTAAGCTGCTGGAGGTGAACTTTGAGATCAACGCTACCTGTGGAAATGAAACAACCCTTCCTCAAATCAAGGCCCCGCAACAAGCAGCTCACCTGGAACGCTCTGGGTGCCAATCCGAAACGGGAGTCCCACACTGCGGATCCGATGAGACGACTATCAGGGAGAACCCTGCACCTGGACGAATCAGCGTGGCCGGCTCTGAGCCGAAACCCACCTTCAACTTCAACACCTGCTCCGCCAAAGGAAGACAAACAAGCAGCTGCAACCAAAACGCCTCAGTGGGGTCACCAGGTGACCCCACTGACCCCGCTCCCTCAGACAAAGCAACCAGCAAGAGCCTCAAAACATTCCCACACATTTCTTTCAGAAAGTCCTGCCTGTTATTGTTACTGATCTGATACAAATAGTAACTCATCACTCACATCAGGTGTTTTCCCTCAGGCTTTGAAAACAGCAGTCATCAAACCACTGTTAAAAAAGAACAATGGACAAATCACTACTGCAGAATTACAGGCCGACCTCTGACCTCCCATTCATCAGCAAAGTTATTGAAAAAACAGTGTAAACAATTAAATAGTTTCCTCATGATGACCAACTGCTTTGACTCTTTCCAATCTGGTTTTCGTGCTCACCACAGCACGGAGACTGGCCTAGTCAAAGTATTCAATGATATCCATATAAATACAGACTGTGGGAGAACCACGGTGCTGGTTCTGTTGGACCTCAGTGCAGCTTTTGACATATTACTGAATGCACTGGAGAGTTGGGTTGGACTCTCCGGTTCGGTGCTCGACTGGTTTGAATCTTACATAAAGAACAGGATTTCTTTGTTTCAATTGGAAACTTCTCATCAAAGAGGTCAAAGGTCACATGTGGGGTACCCCAAGTTCAATCTTAGGATCCCTCTTATTCAATATTTATATTCTCCCACTAGCTCAGGTTATAACAGGAAATAATATTAGCTACCATAACTATGCAGATGATCTCAGCTCTACATTATGATGTCACCAGTGACCTTTGACCCCATCCAATCACTGAATAAATGTTTAGAACAGATACATGTGTGGATGTGCCAAAACTTTCTCCAGCTGAACAGAAACAAAACTGAAGTCATTATTTTTGGACTAAAGAGGAACGATCTAGAGCTATAGATCTAGAGCTATAGATCTAGAGCTATAGATCTAGAGCTATAGATCTAGAGTCAATGCACAGCTTCAGTTATTACAACTAAAAACTAGAGATCAGGTCCGAAACCTGGGAGTAGTGATGGACTCACACCTGAACCTTGCGAGTCACATAAAGACAGTTACAAAGTCGGCCTTCTATCACCTGAAGAACATCTCCAGGATTAGAGGACTAATGTCTCAGCCAGATCTAGAGAAACTCATCCATGTGTTTATCTTTAGTCGCATTGATTATTGTAACAGCGTCTTCACAGGCCTGTCCAACAAATCAATCCTCCAGCTGCAGCTGATCCAGAAGCTGCTGCTCCTGTTCTCACTAAAACCAGGAAGATAGAGACATAACAGCAGTTTTAAAGTCCTCCACTGGCTCCCTGTAGCTCAAAGAATAGATTTTAAAATACTGTTGTTAGTTTATAAATCACTGAACGGTTTAGCACCACAATACATCAAAGATCTGCTGTTGTTGTATCAACCTTCCAGACTCTCAGGTTCTGGTTCTGGTTCTGCGCTGCATCCCCAGAACCAGAACCAAGAGAGGAGAAGCAGCTTTCAGCATCTATGCACCAAAAATCTGGAACAAACTTCCAGAAAACTGTAAAACAGCAGAATGTATTGTTCATTCCATGATGCATGACTTTGTGTTTATGATATAAAGCGCTTTGAAATGCCTTGCTGCTGAAATGTGCTATACAAATAAAATTTGATCGATTGATTGATTGTTCCTATGTTGATATGGGATAGACAGATATCTCTCTAGTAGCAGACGATGGATGGATGGATGGATGGATGAATGATGGATGATGGATGATGGATGATGATGGATGGATGGATGGATGGATGGATGGGATGGATGGATGAATGATGGACACAGACACACCCACAAGAAGGAAACAAATACAGAGGTTGCCAGGTGATGACACTTTTCTGTTCTAAGCGAAAGTAGAAAATGTTTGGCAAGCGGAGATTTGATGTGAGCAGAGACAAGTTTTGAGAGCAAGGAGAAAAGTTTGAGAAAGCACAGCGAATATTTGAAAGAGAGCGTAAGTTTGGAGTACAAGCATTGCAAGTTTTGAGAAGAAAGACATGAAGTAATGCTTTCATACTGACCATGTGTGCTCTCAAATTATGGCAGTAAAAAAGTTCCCCATAAATGATGTTTGTCATTTGTGTAATGACATGTCAGTTCCCATCATATAAATACATGTTTAGCACTCGCATACCAAAGGCAAAGTTGTGTCATATTTTCTGAGAAAAGCTTGCAGAGTGACTGACGGATTATTGAGTCCAGTTGTGTTTTGCTAAGCTTTTAGTGTTTCCCCTGCTTTCTACTTTGCTGCTTATCTTCTTCCTCCCTCCAGATCAGAGCAGTAACAAAAGCAATGTCAGCAAGGAGTTTTTATGCAAAACAGAGTCAAAGAAATTATAATTTAAAATATCTTAGTAAAAATAACCCCTAACATTCTTGATGCGGTCTCCGTCCTATTAACAGTCAATATTTGTACAGATATGATTTGAGTGTCTATTCTCAAATCTTGCTAGAAAATATTAACAACACATATAAATATATTTGCAAAATGTAGAGATTAGTAGTGCATTTGATCCTTTTAGGCAATGTGGATATATGTTGAATTTGGTCTGCAGTGACTTACAGACCAGTCATACCTTTGTAAATGCGTTTTGCCACTAGTAAAATAAAACAAAATGTAAATTCTTAATTTGATGGTAACGATGACCATTCTCCCACTGTGAGCCTGTATTTGTAGTGAAAATTTACCATAGAGAGTTGCTCACTCTTTCAGTCTGAAGAGACAGATTTTTCTCTCACTTGAATAGTGCGACAAGTCGGGTTTTTTTTAATTGAACTTCAAGTTTCTGGTTTTATGGTATCTCAGTTTTCTTGCTTATCAAGATGTTTTTCAGCAATAAAGATGGGCTTCCTTGGCTTTTCATGCCATAATATTTACAAGGAAGGGGTTTGTCTTGACTAGCTGGTTTTCCTGCTATCACCTGTTTACATTCATCAGTAACCCTACATCAGTTCATCTGTTTCTTCTTGTGTATTCTGCTCTGTCTTCTCAAACCTCCAGTCAGTCGAGGCCGATGGCCGTGTGTACTGAGCCAGGTTCTGGTTCTGCTGGAGGTTTTTTCTGTTAAAGGAGAGTTTTTTCTCTCTACTGTCACTGCACTCATGCTCTGTATGAAGGATTGCTGTAAAGTTAATGCCACAACGCAAGCTTACAAACTCATTCAAGTGGAGTGAATGACTTGAAGCAATAGAGTAAAATATACTTTAATGCATATTCTACAATATACTGGGTTTTCTTTTTAATCTACTTTGAATAATTAACTCAAATTAGGATCATTGGAATGTATGTGACCGAATAAAAAAAAAATTGTGACATTTGCTGTGGATTGGCACTATATAAATCAACTGAATTGAATTGACTGGTACTACTGCAGTACATTGTGTCCTGTCCCAATACTACTGTTACAGACTTTGACAATTCTCAGAGGAAATGTGTCCCAAGTCTTTTACCTACCGTGTTTCTTTTTGTGTTTTTGCCTTTCAGAACCACCAACCTTTTCATCCGAGGGGGAATGCTGTTTTTTGTGGGAGTCTTCCTGGCTCTTGTGCTAAACCTTCTTCAGGTGCAGAGAAATGTGACACTTTTCCATCCAGATGTCATCAGTAGTATCTTCTCATCAGTGTGGTGGGTGCCACCCAGCTGTGGCACTGCCTCAGGTGTGTAAAAGTGGTTAAATATGTTAAAATTATGAAAAACCACAACATTATTAGATTGTAACCCCCTCTTCAAGTGTTCACCATCCAAACTCACTAATAATTTTGTCATGCCTTCAGGATTAAGGAAGTAACCCCAAATTAGTGTGTTTATTTCTCTGTATTTGCTCAAAACTGAAGGGACAGTGACTGACTTCTGAGAAGTTTGTGCACAGAAATGCCCGACTTCCACAAGTCCTGTCTGAACTGAAGCAGAACTTCATCATCACTGTTACTTCATTTCTGCTTTGTTTCTAGCATTCTGTGTTGTTTTGTCCTCCACAGCCATGATTGGCATGCTGTATCCCTGCATCGACAGAAGACTTGGTAAACCTCACAATTTCAAGCGGGAGTGGTCTAGTGTGATGCGATGTGTGGCTGTATTTGTTGGTATCAACCATGCCAGTGCTGTATCCTTTTATTTGTTGTTTATTGTGGCTGTTAAAGTGATTAAAATACACAAAATGTTAGTATCAGTATGCAAAGCTTAGCAGTCCAGGAAATATGGGAATAATTCACAGACAAATCAAAACTTCACGCTAAACTTGAAGCAACATGGATTCTGTGCCTCCTGCTCTCCCTCCAGCCCCAGCCATCCTCTCAAGGCAGCGCTTATCCTGATTGCTGATATAACTTCTGCACTCCTTTCTCCACACCCCCCTACTGGGGGGCATGGACTAAGACCCTCCCGTCTATATGAATAACAGGAAGACAAACGGCTCCCTCTGTTTCTTCAGCGTAAGATAGCACTGTCTTAAGAGCAAAGATGCTTTCTAGCGGTACCGTCTGTTTGTGCCTGTCTTGTCAGATGGGGTACATCATGTCCTTTGATGGGCACCGGATCTGTGAGGCATGTTTCGCTGACCTTACCCTGACGCCTCAGCCCTGCTGTATTTTCCTCCTGCTGGAAGAGAGGAGGCAGAGGCTAGCCTTTTTCAAGGCTGGCGTTAGGCGTGGCGACGGGCCCACCAAGTCCGGTTGCTGCTCGTGGGGAGATGCTAGCTATGCTGAGCTGGAATCAGATGATTCCCCCATCAGAGAGGATGACAGCAAGAGCAGCAGCGGTTTGGATGTTGCTTCCCAGCTGGGAAACACAGCAGTGGAAGAGAGGCGGCTGAGAGGATGCTCAGTCAACCCTGGGCTCTGCATGTCCCCGGGCTCCCAGCTGTGGGCTCGCTCCTCGATCAAGCTATCTAGCTTGATCGAGGAGGCGGCTAGCGCTCAGAGGCTTCCCGTCTCCCTACCTCCTCAACCATGCTTGAATGAACTGGCGGACGGTTTAGCTCTGCCCCGAGTCGCCGTCGGGATCCTCAGCCTTAGTTTCCCACCGTAATGGTTTACATAACTGAGGCCGCGGCTGAGGCAGCGGCTGAGGCCAAGAAGCCGAGGCAGCGGGGCTGAGGCCGAGAAGCCGAGGGTGCCTGTCTCCACTTATGCGCCTATCACCAGGGTGTAGGGGTTCATGATGTTTTCCCTCGTTTCCCCCTCTCTATCCGGGCCTCGCTGACGTGTTTGGGTCCAGGACATCAGGATTAGTCCAGCAACCTGTGCCCTCTTCTATCACCTGATTACCAGGAGCCACCCGGAGATAGGCCAGTGTCTCTGGGCTGTTGGCTGAACGGGAGCACCTAGAAAGGCACGCTCTCCCTCAGAGTATGGTGTACACATTCAGGGCGCAAGAGCCGCTTCTACCACAGTGTTATATGAATCGAAACGGTCAGCCTTTCAATGCTGGTGCCCAGGAGAGGGCTTGGAGCCTATTTCATGTTCTTTAGGCTGCGTGCTGTCATTTCTCCAGCAGAAATGGACAGAAATCTAGCTTTCAGCACGATTAAAGCTGATGCTGCAGCTATTTCCTCCTACCACAAGGATTTTGGTGACAGAACGGTCTTCAACCACCCGCTGATGAAATGGTTTCTGAGAGGTGTACGCAGAAGCAGACCTGTGTCACACCCACTTTCTCCTCCGTGGGATTTGAGCTTGGTCCGGCCCGCTCTGGTTGAAGCTCCATTCGAGCTTTTAGCTCAGGCTCCTCTTGAGTTCCTGTCTTTTAAAACTGATCTGCTGTTGGCCCTTATGTCTGCAAAGAGAGTGAGTGATTTATTCGCGCTCTCTGTAGCCTTATGCTGTGTGGGAGACTGGGAGTGCATAATACACACTCCAGGCTGAGACTGTTGTTTGTTATATGTAAGCAGATGCTTCATGGTGGTGGTCTGGATGGACTCAGTGAGGCACAGACTACATCCTGCTTTGTTGTTAACCCACTAGCGATAGCCTGAAAGGGCGAAGCCTATGCAAAATAGGACGTTGGTTTGTATTGCAACCCCAGATTCTGTGAGGGGCCACACCAGTAGGTGGGTGTGGACTAAGCTTTCTTCAGTGCTGTGCTGCGCACAAGGGATAAACCACCTGCAATAGCCTTAAAGGGCGAAACCTATACTCATAGAATCTGAGGTTACAATATGTAACCGTTTATTTTCATGCCTCACTACCTCTAGTTCTGTTTTAGTTTTTATTTAAGTTCTGTAAAGTCTTCCTCACCCAAACATTCACTGTACTGCATCTGCTGTGCAAGTTGCATAAAAATTCTTGTTCTCATTATAATTCAATAAACCAGTTTACAGTTCGGACATTTCAATAGAAGCCACCACCTCCCTACAGTAAATGCATCTTGTGGTCCTATTTTCATCAAAAGAACACAGTTTCATGCTAACCAACTTACTACATGTCAGGCAAAACCCTGGATCCTTCCAGGAACAATACAGCACCAATGTGTGAAATTATCTTAAGGTCTGCTTATTTCTCTTACCCCTTTGGTCAGAAAGTAGACTTTGCAAACAATGTCCAGTTATCGCTGACCCTAGCAGCACTCTCCATTGGTTTGTGGTGGACGTTTGACCGCTCCCGCAGTGGCTTTGGTTTGGGAATCAGCATTGCCTTACTGGCCACTCTCACCACTCAGATCCTGGTTTACAATGGAGTGTTTCAGTAAGCTGCTTCACTGCACATTTTTATTTATTTTTACTCTTTAACTGAAGATTACTGTTTTTCAGATTTTCCCATTTAGTTATTCCATTGTGAATACAGTGCAAAGCTGACTTCTATATGCCTATTCTCTGCCTAGGTATACTAATCCAGATTTCCTCTACATTCGCTCTTGGCTTCCCTGCATCTATTTTTCTGGAGTTATTACAATGGGAAACATTGGTCGACAGCTTGCTTGGTAAGAAATGGCAAAAGCATTTTATCCAAATAAAAATCTGAATAGTGTTGTGTATATTTGCCCTTGTAAGTAAATACTTGGTTGCAGTTACATCAGCTGGACTTTTAGGTGGTTTCTCTGCCAGCTTTGCTTCAGCTCCTTTGGAACTGGCCAACCAGTGTCCATAGTTATTATACATTAGATTTGTGTGAACTCAACTTAAAGAGGTTTACACAGAAAAACAACCATCAACGCCTGGGCTTTTAATCATCGCTTTTTTATTGAACTAAATATACCACATCTTTGTTTAGCTGATGGTTTTTCTTGTGTATTATCACAAATCCAGTGCAGTTTTATGGCGTGATGACTGTCACATTGGCTGCTCATTAAGATTCATCTCATCGAAAAAGCAGATCTGCAGTTGTTTGACTCAACTTTGCTTATTTTTTATTTGCATCTGGAGATTGGCACAACATGAAGAGTTATAGAAAGTAAGCATTACTGTGCTTGTATCATTCAGCCTTGCTTGAATGAAGAATATTGCTGTCTTTCTCTCAGGCACTTCTGAGTGATTCTTCCTTTTATAGGAGGATTATTGTTGGTTTGAGTGAAAAAGCTAATTTGATTTTTTCACATTTGGAAAAGCCAAAAGGAGTTTGAACCTTCAATAACTTACTACTCCTCTGTTTTTTCCAGTATGAATACAAGTTTCTGCAAGAGAAGACCCATCTGGACTGAGATTTCTGTCTCATCAAAAATCTGAGACGACATGTATTCATCATGTACCAGTTAGGAAATGTTAAACCCATGAACTCTTGACTGGCTGTGTTCTGCAGATGAAGACAGTATTTTGTGATTCGTTCTCTCCAGGTCTTTTTAAAACATTTCTGCTTCCCTGGGATGAAGTGAATCATGACAAGAGTTTATTTTTCCTTGTCCGTGGTGCAGTCTGTGCATCTAACTGGAAGGGGATTATCAACAGAACAATCCTTTTTCACATCACAAACTTTGGCTGCATTGTGCCAAAACAAAATTGATCCCTTTTTCTTTATTCTTTATGTATCAGTAATAATATTTGCAGTCTGTTTAAAATAAATCCTCAAACACATGGACGGACGTATGTCTTTTTCATTTTTGTATGGGGTTAGTGCCAGTCACTACAGGCCCATTTGGCCTATACTATACAATAAAACATGCTAAAGTTTCTGGATTTTGCTGGACAGAGTGAAAATCAAAGACACTATTATGTAAAATACTCCTTTTTAGCTTCACATCATGCTAAAATGTTATTCTCTCATCAAAAACATACACAGAGTGTTATGGGGGAATTTTTCTGCCGAAACGCAAGAGCACACATTTTCGTTTTGAAAGCAAGACTTTGTCTTTCTTCTCAAAACTTGACACTTGTATTCAAAACTTCTCCTAGCACTCACACTTAGTCTCTGCTTGAAATCTCTGCTCCCTTAAGCCCAGTTCACACTACACGATTTTTTTGCCC